>NC_045436.1:46471965-46601295 GCF_002776525.5 Piliocolobus tephrosceles
AAAAAAAAAAAAAAAAAAAAAAAAAAAAAAAAAAAAAAAAATTAGCCCGGCGAGGTGGTGGGTGCCTGTAGTCCCAGCTACTCGGGAGGCTGAGGCAGGAGAATGGTGTAAACCCAGGAGGCGGAGCTTGCAGTGAGCTGAGATCCGGCCACTGCACTCCAGCCTAGGCGAGAGAGCGAGACTCCGTCTCAAAAAAAAAAAAAAAAAAAAAAAATTAAAAAGTAGCCAGGTGTGATGGTGCACACCTGTTGTCTCAGCTACAAGGGTTGCTGACACAAGAGTATCCCTTGAGCCCAGGAGGTTGAGGCTGCAGTGAGCCATGTTCACACCAGTGTTCTGTATCCTGAGTGATAGAGTGAGACCCTGTCTCAAAAAAATAAAAAACCTTAACCAATCAAAATGTATAGACCTTATTTGAATCTCAATTTAAAACCACACAAAAATTAACATGAGACACTTGAGGAAAAGTGAACCCTGGATGGGTATTTGATAATATAAAGGAATTTTTAAAGGTTTAATAATGGCATTGTGATTATGTTTTAAAAGAATCCTTATCTTCTGGAGATACATACTGAAATATTCATAAGATATTTCAATCTTATGAATCTTATTTCAATTCTTAAATATTCATAAGATTCAATTCAATCTTATTTCAATACATACAGATAAAATATTATAGATTTGCTCCAGAATAATGTAGGAGTAGGGTTGTGGGTTTCACTGAGAAACAATTGCCCATGATAATTGTTGAAAATAGGTGATAGGTATAAAAAGTTAAAAAAAACCCACAAAGAATATTCTAGATCTGTTTCTTAGAGGAGACTTAAGGAAGGCATGGAGGATTACAGTAGAAGCAGGGAGATTAGTTAAATCACTATTGGAGTAATCTAGGAGATATAGTCGGTTGTGGCTTGGACCAGGGCTATTAACAGTGGAGGTGGAGAGAAGTGTTATGATTCCGAATATAGTTTAAAGATAGCACTTTTAATATTTGTTAGATTGAATAAGGAGGGTGAGAGAAAAGAGAGGTCAAGAATGACTCCAAGGTTTTTCATCTGAGCATTTTGGAAGATGGAGTGACCAATAAGCAAGATGGTGAAGACTACCAAAGAAGCAGGTTTAGGAGAGATGAACTTCATTTGGCTTATATTATATTTTAGATATCTACTAAACCACTAAGTGAAGATGTTAATTAGTTGAATATATGAATCCTGAGTTTAGGGAAAGTTCTAAAGCTAGAGATAAAATTCAAGTTACACATGATGGTATTTCAGGCGTGATGTAATTGAGATCACTAACGAAATTAGATAGCAGAAGAGAACTAGCTCTAAGTTAAGAACTCCAGCATTAAGATATTTGAGAGAAAAGGGGTGTCATAGTTCATCTGAGCTGCTATAACAAAATACCTTAGACTGAGTAATTTATCAACAATATAAATTTATTTCTTATTGTTCTGGAGGTGGGCAAATCCAAGATCAAGGCATCAGCAGATTTGAAGTCTGGTGACAGCTCTCTTCTTTAATGTCAGTGCCTTGTTGTGGAGTCCTCACATGGTCACATGGAAAGAGCTGGGGGCTCCCTTGAGCTGCTTTTATAGGAGCACTAATCCCATTCATGAGGACAGTGTCCTCATTACCTAGTCACCTCCCAAAGACCCCACCTTTTAATACCATCTTCTTGGAGTTAGATTTCAACTGTAAATTTTCAGAAAGACACATACATTCAGACCATAGCAAGGAGGGAACAAAGGAAGCTTTGAAGAAGTAACCAGTGAGGTTGGAGGAAAACCAAGAGAGTGTGGTATCCTGGAAGCCATGTGAGGAAGATAATTAGCTGTGTCACCTATTGCTAAATAGTCTAATAAGATGATTAGCTGTATCACCTATTGCTAAATAGTCTAATGAGGATTGAGAATAGATCACTGAGTTTAACAACATAAAGGTTAACAGTTGGATGGAGTGGTGAGGGTTAAAGCCTAATGGTAAGCTCAGGAGAAAATGGGAAAGTAGTGACAGCAAATGTAAACAATCATTTCAAGGAGACTTGTCAAAGGAAAGGAAAAAATGGGAGTGGTAGCTATAGAGTGAAGTAGGATCAAGCAAAAGTTTTATTTCAAGAATAGAGAAAAGGTATGTTTGTTGGGCTAATGGATAAAAAACTTAGAAGAGGAAGACAAATTATTGATACTAGAGGAAGAAAGAAAAGTTGCTGAGACAATGCCCTTGAGTAGGCAAGAAAGAATCTAGCATGCAAATGAGTGATTTTCCTTTGCTAGGAGGATTAACAAAACTCACTCACTGTAGGTGAGTGAATGTGCCTGTGGTGATTGCTTCTGTTTTCTCAGTATAATGAAAAGCAAGATCATCAGTTGAGAATGAGACTGACAGAGGAAGAGACAGAGATTTTAAGAGAGAGGTGAAGTGATAGTTGTTTCGGACACTGGAAATAAGTCCTAATAGTTGTTTAGGACACTGGAAATAAGTATAATTCCTAGCCAGCATTAAAGGCCCTTTTGAAGTTAATGAGACCAATCAATTTGTTCATTTTGTTTTCCTCCAGCCACATTCACATGTACAGGTGTAAGCATGGAATAGGTAGAGAATTGGACAGAACCAGGGTTGTGTTTTAGCCAAGTACAAAGAAGCAAGACAAGGGCAGGAAAGTTAGGCTGTATTCAAGGGAGGGATTATGATGGACCATGGATTAAGCTGAATAAAAATGAAGTGAGTAAATAATATAAGGTGTGAGGGACAATAAAAAGATGTTAGGATCAATGAATTATAGGTTCTGGTAGGTCAGAGTGTTGTTGGAATTCTCTAAATTCCAACTAGAGGTAGTGAGCTGGAAAGATAGGAGTTGGTGCTCAGAAAACTGAATGCTTTAAATTGAAATGATAGAGGGGCTATAGTTACTGGGAATGACATTTAGTTAGGACCATGAGAGTAAGTGGCTGGAATAGGGTGGAAGGCAAAATCATTAAAGGAGATCAAGTCAAAGAACTGAGTGACAACATACTTGAAAGGTAATTTATGTGGACATTGAAGTCAACTGAGAATTATGACAGGAATAGGGTTTGAGACAGTATCAGTGAGTCAGGAGCTACAATCTTGAAGGGATGAGGTAGAGGGAGAGTGGCATAGGGATTGTTTGAGCACTGCAACAGGGAAAGGTTATTAGTGCTATAGTTTGACGTAATAAAATCTAAATGGATATCTCTAGGGAGGAGGGAGACGGAATAGTCTGGAAGGAGTAACAAGTAGCAAGAATGTCACCTTCTTAATCTCTAGATCCAATAGCAGTAGAATTTGAGGGAAAGAACATCTACCTTTTGAGTAAGCTGCAGACAAGAGGGCTACAGGGTTGATCAAGTAAAAATTAAGTGAATGTTGAGGTGATTTTGCTCATGACTGTCTGAGTCTCAGCATAGTGGAAAGATTTCAGGAGTTGGGCAGAGATAAGAAATGGAGTTAAATAAGGGTATGTTCAGAGCCGTTTGGGAATTAGAGTCGCAAGGATGAGTTGATTTTGACTTTTCGTGACAACTAAAATCAAAAGGCATAAAGGGCATAATAAAGTTAATCTTGATGAAAGTCTTTGATAAAAGCTTTAAATTCATAATTGAAGCTATAATGAAACAAACGTGCAACCTCAATGCAGATTCAAGGACAAACTTGGGTTTAAATTAGTCATGAGTGAAATGCCTTTTGGCAAAATGTCTGCCATGTGAAGGCCACAAAGTAGTATGTGAGGTTATGAAGACCTTGAAGATAATCAAGCCTTATCATTCATTATCTTAATTGACATCATGCAGCAATTATTGCTGCTATTTTAGAGATTTTCATGATCCTCTTATGGATCAAAATCTAGGCAAAAAGTTTCTACCTTCTTGCCTGACAAGAGTTTGAAGCATCTTTTTGTTTTATACATATTTTACTTATTTGTTATATTCAAATAAAATTTGAATTTTGAATTTTGATTTTGAAAAGTTTCAAAACACCAACGCAGTCATAACTGGCTGAACATGAATTCAGAATAAAGAAATGGTGGTCTGACTCCAAACCTAAAAAATGACATAAATGTTTATAGGCATATAAAAACTGTAATGGTTCCCCCATGCTGCCTAAAATTATCGACATGAGATACAGGAGAAAACAGTAGGTGAGAATATTACTTTTTGTTTCATTCTTGTTTTGGTCAATCCGCTCACCTTCTACCTATAAGCCTGGACTTGTGTGTCTCCTGTTCACTTATTTATAACAGGAACTCAGAATTATCATATCTATTGCTGAATGTTGAGAGGTGAACAATTTTCTGGTTGGAGAAAATCAAGGCATTGACTGGCTGGGAGAGGAGAATGTTACTTCAGTAATGTGGGTGTAGAGCAAGAAAAGAGGTCACTATGGCATGGTTACAGTTTTAATCTTCATGTGATTAAGGTGTTTGCACAGTCTGAAAATTCATGTTTGCTAAAACAAAAGGAAGGGGCTGGAATGGATAATAGTGTAATGCTTATGTAGAGGTTTTGAAGATTTAAAGGGCAAGCAGGACGGAGAATTTATATAATGTTTAGCTTATTTTCTTAAGTCTGCTGTGACAATTGGTGCACAAGACACTTTTTAGCATAGCAGATTATAAAGAGAATAAAACTAGGGTGTGTAAATAGCTACTTCCTTGATTTGTTGTAAGAATAAATTAAAGAAAACACACAAGGTGCATAGCTCAATGCTTGGCTTACATTGCATTTTCCTTCCTCAAAATTTTTTTAAAGAAATTATCCTATTAGTTTTTGGAATGTCTTGTAGAAATAAAGGAATCGCTTTTGGCGGCAATGAACCTCTCTAGCTATTTAGATAAATTCTTTAATATTGTGCTAGCTACGTGCATCTTTTTATTTCCTGCTTTAAAAATCACACTAGATGTTTCCTGTCACAGTCCCTTTCCTGTAGCCTCACTAACACATGCTTTCAGGTCTCAGCTCAAATATCCCATCTTCAGGAGAAGCTTTACCTAACTTCACAAAATAGATCTTATTCTGCAAGGTATCCTTATACCATCCTTAATTTCTCTCTAGCACTTATCATAATTATATTTTTCCTGTAATTCTTAAATATCTTTATTCTGCACTAGGATATAAGTTCTTTGAGGACAGGGATAATGTGTATCATCCCTCTTGCTCCTCACCCGGAATCCAGTATGATGTCTTATAGTACTCAGAACTCAATAATTATGAAAAGTTTTAGAGATATATGTTCATTTGACATATATCTATATTTTAAGGAGAGATTTGACAGGCGGTAAGTTTTTTGTGTGTCATAAAGCCTTAGGAATTACACATTTTAACTTCCTTTATCATAATTGGATACACACACATATATACATATACACACATATACACATATGTTGAAGAGTTTTATTAAATTGATGTGAACATTGCCAACCAAATATTTCAAATAATATTTTGCTGCCTTGTTTCTGAGGCTTTGTACATATTCTTTCTCAAAGATGTATAACCAGGGATATTTACTTTTTAGTTAAAACAGGATGTGTTTTACTTCCAATTACGTGGTCAATTTTAGAGTAAGTGTGATGTGGTGCTGAGAAGAATGTATATTCTGTTGAGTTGGGTGGAGAGTTTTGTAGATGCCTGTTAGGTCTGCTTGGTCAAGAGCTGTTAATTTTCTGTCTCATTGATCTGTGTCATATTGACAGTGGGGTGTTAAAGTCTCCCACTATTATTGTGTGGGGGTCTAAGTTATTTTGTTGTTCTCTAAGAACTTGCTTTACAAATCCGGGTGCTCCTGTATTAAATGCATATATAGTTAGGATAGTTAGCTCTTCTTGTTGCATTGACCCCTTTACCATTGTGATGTGCCCTTCTTTGTCTTTTTTGATTTTTGTTGGTTTAAAGTCTGTTATATCAAGACTAGGATTACAACCCCTGCTTTTTTTTGCTTTCCATTTGCTTGGTAAATATTCCTCCATCCCTTTATTTTGAGCCTATGTGTGTCTCTGCAGATGAGATGGGTCTTCTGTATACAGCACATAGATAGGTCTTGACTCTTCATCCAGTTTGCTAGTCTGTGTTTTTTAATTGGGGCATTTAGCCCATTTATATTTAAGGTTAATATTGTTATGTGTGAATTTGATCCTGTCATTATAATGCTAGCTGGTTATTTTGCTCATTAATTGATCCATTTGCTTCATGGTGGTGATAGTCTTTACAATTTGGTATGATTTTGCAGTGGCTGCTATCAGTTTTTCACTTCCATTTTAGTCCTTGTTTCAGGAGCTCTTGTAAGACCGGCCTGGTTGTGACAAAACCTTTCAGCATTTTCTTCTCTGTAAAGGATTTTATTTCTCCTTCTCTTATGAAGCTAAGTTTGGTGGAATATGAAATTCTCAGTTGAAAATTCTTTTCTTTAAGAATGTTGAATTGGTCCCCACTCTCTTTTGGCTTGTAGGGTTTCTGCAGAGAGATCTGCTGTTAGTGTGATGGGCTTCCCTTCGTGGGTAACCAACCTTCCTCTCTGGCTGCCCTTAACATTTTTTTCTTCATTTCAACTTTAGTGAATCTGATGATTATGTGTCTTGGGGTTGCTCTTCTTGAGGAATGTCTTTGTGGTGTTCTTTGTATTTCCTGAATTTGAATGTTGGCCTGTCTTGCTAGGTTGGTTAAATTCTCCTGGATAATATCCTGAAGAGTGTTTTCCAACTTGGTTCCATTCTCCATGTCACTTTTAGGTATACTAGTCAAACATAGGTTTTGTCTTTTCACCTAGTTTCATATTTCTTGGAGACTTTGTTTGTTGCTTTTCATTCTTTTTTCTCTAATCTTCATGCATTATTTTATTAAGTTGATCTTTAATCTCTGATATCCTTTCTTCTGCTTGATCGATTCGGCTGTTGATACTTGTGTATGCTTCCTGAAGTTTTCGTGCTGTGTTTTTCAGCTCTATCAGGTCATTTATGTTCTTCACTAAACTTGTTATTCTAGTTAGCAATTCCTCTAGCCTTTTATCAAGGTTCTTAGCTTCCTTGCATTGGGTTAGAACATGCTCCTTTAGCTTGGAGGAGTTTGTTATCACCCACCTTCTGAAGCCTACTTCTGTCAATTTGTCATACCCATTCTCCATCCAGTTTTATTCCCTTGCTGGTGAGGAGTTGTAATCCTTTGGAGTAGAAGAGGCATTCTGGTTTTTGGAATTTTCAGCCTTTTTGTCCTGTTTTTTCCCCATCTTCGTGGATTTGTCTATCTTTGGTCTCTGATGGTGGTGACCTTTGGGTGGAGTTTTTCTGTGGATGTCCTTTCTGTTGATGTTGATGCTATTCCTTTCTGTTTGTTAGTTTTCCTTCTAACAGACCCCTCTACTGCATGTCTGCTGCAGTTTGGTGGAGGTCCACTTCAGACCCTGTTTGCCTGGATATCACCAGTGGAGGCTTGTTGCTTGTTCCTTCCTCTGGAAGCTTAGTCCCAGAGGGGCACCTGCCAGATGCCAGCCGGAGCTCTCCTGTATGAGATGTCTGTCGACCCCTTCTGAGAGGTTTCTCTCAGTCAGGAGGCATGGAAATCAGGACTCACTTGAGGAGGCAGTCTGTCCCTTAGCAGAGCTTGAGGGCTGTGCTGGGAGAACCACTGCTCTCTTCAGAGTCCACAGGTCAGAACGTGAAAGTTTGCTGAAACTGCGCCCACAGCCGCCCCTTCTCCCAGGTGCTTTTTCTGAGGGAGTTGGGAGTTTTATCTATAAGCCTCTGACTGGGGCTGCTGCCTTTTTTTCAGAGGTGACCTGCCCAGAGAAGAGGAATCTAGAGAAGCGGTCTACCTTTGTCGTGCTGTGGTGGGGTCTGCGCAGTTCAAACTTTCTGACAACTTGTTTACACTGTGAGGGGAAAACCGCCTACTCAAGCCTCAGTAATGGTGGAACCCCCTCCCCGCACCAAGCTTGAGCATCCCAGGTTGACTTCAGACTGCTGTGCTGGCAGCAAGACTTTCAAGTCAGTGGATCTTAGCTTGCTGGGCTCCATGGGGATGGGATCTGCTGAACTAGACCACTTGGCTCTGGCTTAAGCCCCCTTTCCAAGGGAAGGAATGGTCCTGTCTCACTGGCATTTCATGTACCACTGGGATATGAAAAACAACAACTGCAGCTAGCTCGGTGTCTGCCCAAACGGCCACCCAGTTTTTTGCTTGAAACTCAGGGCCCTGTGGTGTAGGCACCCGAGGGAATCTCCTGGTCTGTGGGTTGGGAAGAATGTGGGCAAAGCGTAGTGTTTGGGCTGGAATGCAGTTTTTCACAGCACAGTCCCTCACGGCTTTCCTTGGCTAGAGGGGGAGTTCCCTGACCCCTAGCACTTCCCAGGTTAGGCGATGCCCCATCCTGGCAAATAACAGAATTTCAGCTTGCCCTCCATGGGCTACACCCACTGTCTAACCAGTCCCAATGAGATGAGCCAGGTACCTCAGTTGGAAGTGCAGAAATCAACTGCCTTCTGCACTGATCTCACTGGGAGCTGCCGGCCAGAGATGTTTCTATTCAGCCACCTTGCCAGCCACCTGCAGTATTCTTTTTAGCTCTAAAATGTAGGCGGTGGTGGTGACAAACAAAGAACCCAAGAACTGGGAACAAAGCAGGCCAATTATCTTTCCGTTTTTTTATATGTTGTGTACTCTTTCATTTTTAGTTGCAGATTAGTAAAGTAATCCCCTTGATTTTTGATACAAACCAAACTGGATTGACTCTACTTTCTCTTTTATCTGTGGTTCTGGGTCAGTTACAGGGACCTCAGTCTACTCATCTGCAAAACAATGACAGTACTACCTTCTTCTCAGAGATGTTCTTTAGAGTAAAAACTCTAGTGTACATAATGTATATGATGCATAATGGGCACACAACAATAATATCTTCTTCATCTTTAATCAGTTGGTGGTTTTGCAAAGAAAAATGAGCAATGTAGGATTTTATTGAACCATATCCTTTGATACTTCAAACCCCTCTCTCCCTTCTTATCTTCTTTTTCCTTCCTTTGTGAAATGGTAAAGTTTGAAGTTTGGATTGTCATTTGTAATTATGAGGAAGTTCATCCGGGCATAAGGAGAATGGATGTTTAACTACCCATGTTTGCATCTTAGACTCATTTAGAAAGCTCAGAAAACTTGTAATAAACACTTGGAACTACTTTTCACATGAAAGTGCTTTATAGCTGAAGCTGACTTGAGCAGCAGTTTTCTAAACTATTAATATTTTCCTTTACATTGGTGCTTTTAACAGACTATCACATCTGTTGTAAGAAACTTGTGGAGAGTTTCTTGGAAATAAAATTTCTAATGAACGCATTGAAGATAGTAAAGCGTTATTAAATTGAAGGTACTTATTGTTCTTGACTGAATAATGAAATTATAAGTGCTAATTACAGAATTTCTGTATTACAAAGGGGCCCAAGACAAGAGAGTGGTGGGATTTGTGGAAAAGCTAAAAATTGGATTCTGTTTGTTTATTGGATTATTTGAGAGAAAAAGATAATGAGACTTTTTTTTAAAGGCTTGTGATGGAAACTTCAAATATAATCTACAAGTACATTGTTGCAAAGCTAAAGAAAGTCTTTCCTCTTTTAGTGGAACTTATAGGCAATGTCAGTACTATTTTTTTTGTCTAGTCAAAAAATTCTTCTGTCTTAATATATCTCATAATTAGGTTTCATATTGTGCTATTGATAAAGTCATCTGGAAGTGATAGATCTCAAGGATAAATTACTTTATTAATCTTAGCTTACTGAAGATGCATATTTTAGTTATTTAAATGACTCATTTGTTCTACTTCAAGTTTTTTTGATACTTACCAATGATATGTCTCACAGTAGCTTTAACTTCGTGTAGATTATTATAAGATTAATAAAAGACTTTCTTAGACAAATAACAGAATTTCAACTAATTAGTAGTTAAAGGCCACAGACATTATCTAATTTGGTTAGATTTTTATAGTTCGATGACAGGTCAACCCTACATTACAACTCTCCTACTTCAGTTCCCAGACTCTTCAAATTTTGTTAAGAATAAGTCTAAACAAGACTAAGTGGTTACACTGTTAATTCATGCTATCCAAACTCAGCTGTGCCCTCACTGCTATTAACAAAGTTTTATATTTATTTCTAAATGTTTCATATTTCCCCAATGCCTAAGCATGCCACACCTGCCTCTATTTCTTTATAACAGCCTTCATTCTTACTTCATTGAAAAGATTGAGGATTGTAATAACAACTCTTTTAATTTGTCTCCTCTCCAATAGAAAAAAAGGTTTTGTATAATGTTTTTCGTCCTTTTCTTAATCCTGATGCTTTTTTTTTTTTTTTTTACTTTCCATCCCTCCCCACCTTCTGTCATATCTTGATTCATCAATCATATCTTAGTATCAACAATCTCTCTCTACCATCCTGGCTTTCCCTCAACATACAGACATCTTCCTTTCCTCAAACTTGTTATCATCTTATCTATTTGCCCTTTAGGAGTTCACAGTATTTTAACAACAATTTATGTAGTGACACGTACCTTATACCACCTAAATAGCATGAAAAATAATGTTTACTTGCCTCTGATAGCTCAGGAGTCATGCCTTAGTGAGCCTCAGTGAAATTTTTAAATGCAATTTGTATTATTGTTGGAGACTTTTTTTTTGAAACATTGGTAAAAATTATTAAATGCTAGAAACAGATCATGTGAGATATGCTCTTTACCTCATGCTGTTTATTGTGGGTCATGGGATCTTTATTATAGAGTCAGGCAGGGTTTGTCTGTTCAAGCATCTGATTTTACCATGCCCATAAGCTAAAAAGTTAGCTTGTTACTGTTTCATCCATGCTGATGGAAGACATGTGTTTTCTGGGTCAGAGAGGAAGTACATTATTACTTATTATAGTAAGAAGCAGGAGCATCAGTATGTTTGCATTGGTTCGCCTTGTTTCTCATTCTCATACAGGCGACACAGAGGACCAGCTGGAAGCCATGCGGTGAGTCGTGTTACAAGACAGCAACACTGAACTTGGGGTTCCACAGCTCTTATAGCAAATAATAAGCAAGACTGCTCTTTTTCTGGGGTGGAGGCATTACTTTATCACTCAAGGTTGCTTACTACAGTCTCAACCTTGAGAAATGGTCTGGGCCAGAAGTGGTCAGGGCCTTGCATTCTTGGCACACCCTATAAGAATGTGCAAGATGCTAAGGGCCAATGGCAGATGGCCCCTCTGAATAGGTCCTTTCAGTTCTGGGATCTCTTTCTAACAGTACTTAGGGAAAGAAATTCTTCACATCAGGATTTTTAAAAACAACAAACATGTATTTTCATATACAGTTATGTACAGATATATAAAATTAAATGTAAGTTATTCACAAA
This sequence comes from Piliocolobus tephrosceles, assembly GCF_002776525.5. Lineage (NCBI taxonomy): Eukaryota > Metazoa > Chordata > Mammalia > Primates > Cercopithecidae > Piliocolobus > Piliocolobus tephrosceles. The sequence goes on from NC_045436.1 coordinate 46,483,347, forward strand.
TGAGATAATGATGTCAATTTCCATTTCTTCTTTAGCAAGTATTTATCTTCGTTCTGGTCCAATTTAGATTTCTTTTCTACCATGCCCTCCTAATATTCCACTGGAGGGTTCTTATCACTTCCAAATCCGCCGTGGAATGGTGGTGTTTTATATCAAAGACCTTATTATTTCCAGAAATGTCATTACCTCTGCACACCTATAGCTTTAGAACTGAAGTGTAGTATTTTTCTAATATGGCTGCCGTGCACTCATTTTCTGCAATGGCAGAGTCTATCTACTCCCTTTGGCAGGAAAAATTGTTCGTGATTGACATCTAGACTAAAAGCAATTACAATAGGCAGAAACATGGCCACTATAGTGCTTTCTGAGTAACATTATTAGATGATCTTCTTCCATTTGTCTGCATTACCTTCAGGGGTATTGTTTTATGTATGTGTGTGTGTGTGTGTGTGTGTGTGTGTGTGTGTGTGTGTGTGTATATTTATTTCATGGAGTCTCCCTCTGTTGCCCAGGCTGGAGTGCAGTGGTGTGAATCTCAGCTCATTGCAACCTCCACCTCCCTGGCTCAAGTGATTCTCCTGCCTCAGCCTCCTGAGTAGTTGGGATTTCAGACACGGGCCACCATGCCTGGTTAATTTTTGTATTTTTTGTAGAGACGGGGTTTCACCATGTTGGCCAGGCTGGTCTCGAACTCCTGACCTCAGGTGATCCACCTGCCCTGGCCTCCCAAAGTGCTGGGATTACAGGTATGAGTCACTGCACCCAGCCTGTTTAATCACTTTATTCTCAATATTATGTAGGTTGTAAAAATTCATGGGAATATTATTTAATATACAATCTATAGGTTTTTAAAATGATTTCTTAAATGAATAAAATAGAATAAGACTAATTTGAGTACCTATAACTTATAATGCTCATTTGTGTAATATGGGGGTGGCATGCCTATGTCATTCCTAAATATCAAATCAAATCAATCCTCTTTTACATTCCAAAATAATATTTTGGTCATATATGTTCATCTAATTAGTGCTGTTGGCAAAGTTTATACAGTTGCCTTGTACTTCTTTTCTCCTTGTTTATCCTTATCGTTATTTATAAGAAAACAAGGAGATTAAATAGCTTGCATAATCTGGGAGCACAGAGAGAAAAGGAAACTCACCAAGCCTATTGATATTTTTCTGGAAACTTTAGTTTCATTTATTTAATTGTTTTATAACAGTTTATATCCCTTTTTGGGGGAGTATAGGGGTTATGCTCAGTGGAGTATCAAAGGGTCATAACAGTCTGAGAAATGGAATAAAAATAATAGGTAGTTTTCTTTATTTCTCATTTCTCCTGACATTAGCAACTCTCTCGGTGGAAGTCCCATATATTTAGAAATTGCATTAACATATTAAGGTCATTGTGGTGCTAGTCAATAAATTATACTTTCATCGTACTAAAATAGTACTTGAATGGCCATTCCAATGGACTTTCAGAGACAGGAGAGTATAGCAAGGCAGTGTTACTTGGAATTAGGGAAAAGAGCTCTACTGGGGAGTTAGATCACCTGGGTTTAAAAGTTGATGCCAAAATCTACTATATGACCTTGGGAAAATTAAATATTCCATAGCTTCAGGCTTCTCATATATAAAATGGTAATAAAAATACAACATAGGGAGTTTTGGATTATTAATGAGACAATACATGGAAGCACTTAGCATAAATGCCTGTCACATGATATTCACTTTATAAGCTATAGCTCTTATTGTTCCTTAGAATTATAATAATATATTAATAATAACAATAGCTAATGAGTTTGGCACTGTTTTAGGCTCTTTCCCAAATATTAAATAATTTAATCCCCATACAACCTTCTGAAGCAGTGATCTTAACATAATAAACCGTATTCTCAAATCAGACATGCAAAAGGTAAAAACTTTACCCTGCATCATTCTTCACTAATATTTTTTACAAGGAATTACAAGATATACACTTAGCATTAAGAGTCCCAAGACCACTAACACTGCTCTTCATGTCATTTCTTGATGAATCAGGATTCACTCTGGCATAGATGAACGTATGAGGTCCTTAAAGACTTAATACAGGTGGCTACATTACTTACACAAAAGGCAGTTTTTTAAAAAACTGAATGTCACTTTTCCATTTTATACTCAGACAGTTACTAGTTTACATGACACTTCCCAGGACAATGAAACATAAATCCCTATATTCCAGGTGTACTTACGGTAACCAGTCAATACATACCAAGTAAATCCTGCTAATGGCATTCCACAGATTAGGACTATCTAGCAAATAAAATTAATGTGCTTTCCAGGATGTTTGTCTTCAGAATGTTCATAAGAAGATTTAACTACGTCACCTTTTTTCTTTCCTAAAGCATTCCCTCTAGCAAAGAGAGAGGATAGATTGCAGGCATGTTACTAAGTAGTTCTTCCTAGGCAGGTACTAATACAATTTCCATTTTAAGGTTGAAAACATTGGAGCACAGCACAGGAAGGTTAAGTTAGTTGCATAAAGAAAACTAAGTAGTAAATGATGGAGCAATATAAAAAATATTATAGTTGCATATCCATATATACAAGGCAGTAAATTGTGTAAAATATTCTCAAATTCATATTAATATCTCAATAACTTAAAATTTGAAAGAAGACATAAATACCTCAATATATTGAGAGAGAATATTATACAATTATTCTTGTGTTCTCTTTTTCAGGAATAGCACCACTGTTTAGATATGCAAACCAGAAATATAGGAGTTAGCCTAACACTTTGCTCTTCTTCACCCACATATCCAATACCTCCATAACAAATATTGTTGTTTCTACTTCCTAAATAACTCTGTAAGTGACTTATTTTGCTTCACTTTTCCCTTATCCTTTCATCCAAGTACTATATTATCTCTCCTGAGCTACTGAAATAATATATTTCCAGTTGAGAAAATACCCTAAATTAGCACACACTTAAAATTCAGTCTCCACAACACTTACAAAATCTTTTCAAAATGCCAGTTTGGGTCCTGGGCAAAGTAAGATGGTGGAACAGAAAGCTCCACAGATTGTTGCCTCCATGAGGACACCAATTTAACAACTAAACACAAAAATCATCCTCATAAGAACCAAAAGTCAGGCGAACACTCACAGTACCTGGTTTTAACTTCATATGGCTGAAATGGGTAAGAAGATGTGGGAACAAGTCTTTAATCAGCAATGCCACCCTTTTCCATCTCCTGGCAGTGGCGGTGTGGTGTGGAGAGCACTGCTGTGTGCTGTGAAGAGGGAGTCTGGGCAATTGTGGGCCATTGAACTGAGTACTGCCCTATTATAACAGAAAACAAAACTGGAAAAAACTCAGCTTATGCCCACCCAAGGAGGGGGTATTTAAACCAACCCTAGGCAGAAGGGAGTTTCCAAAGCCAAAAGTCTGAACTTGAGTTCCTGCAAGCCTCACCACCACTGGATAAAGTGCTCTGGGGCTCCAAATACACTTGAAGGGCAGTCTAGGCCACAAGGACTGCAACTCCTAGGCAAGTCCTAATGCTGAACTGGACCCAAAGACGGGGGAATGGAGGGACATGTGACCTACTGAAACACCAGGTTGGGTGACTAAAGGAGTGCTGGCCTCATCTCTCCACTAACTCCAGGCTGCACAGCTCATAGCTCCAAAAGAGACCCCTTACCTCTATTTGAGGAGAGGAGAGGAAAGAATGGGGAAGACTTTTTCTTGCGTCTTGGATACTAGGTCAGCCATAGTAGGATAGGGCACTGTCAGAATCTTGAGGTCCCCATTCTAGGTTCTAGCTCATGGATGACATTTCTAGACATACCCAGGGCCAGAAGGGAATCCATTGCCTTGAAGGGAAGAATCCAGTTCTGGCAGAATTAATTACCTGCTAACTGAAGAGCCCTTGGGCCCTAAATAACCAGCAGTGATACCCAAGTACTACGTGAAGGGCCTTGGGTAACACTCTGTGATGTGCTGGCTTCAGGTGAGACTCAGCACATTCCCAGCTCTGGTGGTTTTGGGTCGAAACTCCTATTTGAGAAAATCAGAGGAAAAGTAAAGGAGACTTTGTCTTGCATCTTAGGTACCAGCGCAGTCACAAGAGGGTGGAGCACCAAGTAGGCTCTTGGAGTCAACAGTTCCAGGACTTGGTCCTTAGGTGGCATTCCTTAGGTGGCATGACCTGCCCTGGGCCAGAGGTGAGTCCACTGCCCTGAAGGGGGAGTCCCAGGCTTGGTGGCATTCACTGCAAGCTGACTAAATAGCCCTTGGGCCTTAAGAAAACATTGGTGGCAATGTGGAAGTACACCTCATGGGCTTGTGGTGGTGTTGGGCACAGGGTGAAGCTTATCTGCCTTTAGAAAGGGGAGGGACTACATCTTGTTGTTTGAGGGGCAGCCCAGTGCAATACAATAGAACACCAGATAGACATCTAAGAGTTTTGACTGTAGTCCCTGGCTCCTGTATGGCACCTCTGGACATGTCCAGGGCCTGGGGGAACTCACCACCCCAAAAGAAAAGACAAGGGCCTGGCTGGCTTTGCCACCTGCTGATTGTAGAGCCCCAGGACCTTGAGTGAACATAAGCCATAGTCAGGGAGTGGTTACTGCAAGACTTTGCCAAGACTCACTGCTGTGCTGGCTTTAGGGAAGAGAACAAAAGTCTGCCTGGTAATCCAGAGAATTTCCCTGGATTTTATCCAAGATCATTAAGGTGCTACTCCTATGAGTCTGCAAGAACCAGTGTTACTGGACTTGGGGTGCCCTCTAAAGCAGATACAGTTTAGATCACAACATCCAAGTTCTTTCAACTATCTGAAAGTGTTCCCAAGAAGAATGAGCACAAACAAGCTCAGACTGAGAAGACTACAATAAATACCTAAGTCTTCAGTGCCCAGACACAGAAGAAAATCTACTTGCATCAACACCATCCAGGAAAACATAGCCTCACCAAATGAACAAAATAAACCACCAGGAATCAATCCTGGAGAAACAGACATATGTGTCCTTTCAGACAGATAATTCAAAATAGCCATTTTGAGGAAACTAAAATTCAAGATAATACAGAAGAGGAATTCATAATTTTCTCAGATAAATTTAACAAAGAGGTTGAAATAATTAAAACATCAAGCAAATGTTCACTTATTCACTATTGAGAGAACAGCACGAGAAAGATCTACCCCCATGATTCAATTACCTCCCACTAGGTCTCTCCCACAACATGTGGGAATTGTGGGAGTTACAATTCAAGATGAAATTTGGGTGGGGACATAGCCAAACCATGCCTGGAGGGAAAGAAGGAAGAGAAGACCACAAAACAACCAGAGAACAAATAACCAAATAGCAAGAGTAAGTCCTTACTTATCAATAATAACATTGAATGTAAATGGACAAAACTCTTTAATCAAAAGACATAGAGAGGCTAAAAAAGAATAAGAAACCATGACTCAGTGATCTATTGCCTACAAGAAACACACGTCACCTCTGAAGACACACAGACTGAAAATAAGGGGAAACACACTTCACTGTTGAAGACATACAGACTGAAAATAAGGGGATGAAAAAAGATACTACATGCCAATGGAACCCCTCCCCCCCAAAAAAAGAGCTGGAGTAGCTATGTTTATATTAGACAAAATAGATTTCAAGATGCAAACTGTAAGAAGAGACAAGGTCATGACATAGAGATAAAGAGGATCTAATAATTTAAAATGTATATACACCCAATACTCCAGCACCCAGATACATAAATCAAATATTATTAGAGTTAAAGAGAGAGATAGGCCCCAATACAAAAATAGCTGGAGACATCAACACCCCACTTTCAGCACTGGACAGATCTTTCAGACAGAAAATCAACATAGAAACATTGGACTTACTCTGCACTATAGACCAAATTGACCTAATAGGTATTTACAGAACATTTAATCTAATGGCTTCAGAATATAGATTCCTCTTCTCAGCACATGGATCATTTTTAAGGGAATACTCGATGTTAGGTCCCAAAGCAAGTCTTAAAACTTTCAAAAAAATTGAAATCACATCAAGCATCTTCTCTGATCACAAACGAAGAAAAACAGAAATCAGTAACAGGAATAATTTAAGAAACTATATATATACATGGAAATTGAACAATATGCTCCTGAATGACCAGTGGGTCAATGAAGAAATTAAGAAGGAAATTGAAACATTTGTGGAAGAAAATGATAATGAAAACACAACATACCAAAACCTATGGGATACAGCACAAACAATACTAACAGGGAAGGCTTATTGCTATAAATGCCTATAATAAAAAAGAAGAAAAACTTCAAGTAAACACCGTAATGATGCATCTTAAAGAACTAGAAAAACAAGAGCAAACCAAACTCAAAATTAGTAGAAAAAATAAATAATAAAGATCAGAACAGATAAATAACATTGAAATGAAGAAAATAACACAAAAGATCAATAAAAAAGTTGTTTTTTGAAAATTTAACCAAATTCACAAAGTTTTAGTCAGATTAACTAAAAAATAAGAGAGAAGACCCAAATAAATAAAATCAGAGATGAAAAACGACACATTACCACTGATACTGCAGAAATTCAAAGGATTATTAATAGCTACTATGAGTAGTTAAATATTGTTAAAATCAGTGTTGTTAAAATGTGCATACTACCAAAATTATTTGAATAACTATTTGCCAATAAATTGCCAAATCCAGAAGAAATAGTCAAATTCCTAGACACATACAACCTACAAATATAGAGCCATTAAAAAAAAATCCCAAACCTGAACAGATCAATAACAAGTAAGGAGATTGAAGCCATAATCAAAAATCTTCCAGTAAAGCAAAGCCCAGGTCAGATGGCTCCATTGCTGAATTCTACCAAATATTTAAAGAAGAGCTAATACCAATCCTACTCAAAAGTATTCCAAATAATAGAGAAGAAAATACATAAAAAAAAAAATGCAGGCTAATATTGCTGATGTATATTGATGCAGAAATTCTCAATAAAATACTAGCTGACTTAATTCAACAATACATTAAAAAGATCATTCATCACAACGAAGTGGGATTTATCCCAGAGATTGCAAGGATGGTTCAACATATGTAAATCAATCAGTGCAGTATATCAACAGAATGAAGGACAAAAGAGTATGATCATTTCAGTTGATGCTGAGAGGGCATTTGATAAAATTTAACATCTCTTCATGATAAAACCCCTCAAAAACTGGGTATGTAAGGAACATACCTCACCATAATAAAATAAGTATGTCATAATAAAAGCCATATATAACATATGCACAGCTAGTATTATACCGAATAGGCAAAATCTGAAAGCCTTTCCTCTAAGATCTGGAGTATGGCAAGGATGCCTACTTTCATCACTGTTATTAAACATATTACTGGAAGTCCTAGCTACAGCAGTCAGACAAGAGAAAGAAATAAAGGGCATCCAAACTGGAAAAGAAGAAGTCAAATTATCCTTGTTTGCAGATGACATGATTTTATATTTGGAAAAACCTAAAAACCACCAAAAATCGATTAGAACTGATAAATTCAGTAAAGTTGCAGGATACAAAAATCAACATACATAAATCGTAGCATTTCTGCATGCCAACAATGAACAATCTGAAAAAGAAATGGAAAAAAATCTCATTTACAATAGCCACAAATAGAATAAAATACCTGGGAATTCACCAAAGAAGTGAAAGATCTTTATAATGAAAACCATAAAACTATGATGAAAGAAATTGAAGGGAACACCAAAAAATGAAAATATCCAAGTTCATGAATTGGAAGAATCACTATTGTTAAAATGTGCATACTACCAAAAGAAATCTACAGATTCAATGCAATCTTATCAAAATACAAATGACATTCTTCACAGGAATAGAAAAAACAGCTCTAAAATTTATATGGAAATAAAAAGGACCTAGAATAACCAAAACCTTCCTAAGGAAAAAAACAAAATGAGGAATTACATTACCTTACTTCAAATTATACTACAGAGCTATAGTAACCAAAAGAGCATGGTACTGTCATAAAAATAGACATGTAGATCAATAAAGCAGAATAGAGAACACAGAGACAAATCTAAACATCTACAGTGAACTCATTTTGACAAAGGTGCCAAGTACATACACTGGGGAAAAGCCAGTTTTTGCAACAAATGATGCTGGGAAAACTGGATATCCATATGTAGAAGAATGAAACTAGACCCCTATCTCTCACTATACACAAAAATAAAATCAAAATGTATTAAAGACTTAAATGTAATACCTGAAACTATCAAAGTACTACAAGAAGACATTGAAGAAACTCTCCAGGACACTGGTCTGGGCAAAGATCTCTTCAGTAATACCTGATTAGCAAAGGCAACCAAAGCAAAAATGGACAAATGGAATCACATTCAGTTAAAAAGCTTCTGCACAGCAAAGGAAAAAATCAACAGAGTGAAGAGACAACACACAGAATAGGAGAAAATATTTGCAAACTACCCGTTTGACAAAGAATTAATAACCAGAATATATAAGGAGCTCAGACAACTCTACAGGAAAAAAGCTAATAATCTGATTTAAAAAATGGGCAAAAACATTTCTCAAAAGAGGACATACAAATGACAAGCAGGTATATGAAAAAGTGCTCAATATCATTGAGCATCAGAGAAATACAAATCAAAACCATAATGAAATATCCTTTTACCCCATTTAAAATGGCTTTTATACAAAGACAGGCAATAACATACTGGTGATTATATGGAGGAAAGGGAACCCTCATATACTGTTGGTGGGAATGTAAATTAGTGCAACCACTATGGAGAACAGTATAGAGGCTCCTCAAAAACCTAAAAATAGAGCTACCATATGATCCAGCAATCCCACTGCTGGGTACATACCCCAAAGAAAGGAAATCAGTGTATCAAAGAGATATCTGTACTCTCATGTTTGTTGCCACACTATTTGCAATAGCCAAAAATTGGAAGCAACCTAAGTGTCTGTAAACAGATGAGTGGATAAAGAAAATGTGATACTTACACACAATGGAGTACTATTTAGCCATATATGGCTAATAAAAGGATGTAAGAAAGTAAATAAAAGGATCTAAGAAAGTAAAAGGGTGGTTATCAGAGGCTGGAAAGGATAGTGGAAGGGTTGGGGGAAGATGGGGATGGTTAATGGACACTAACTAACTAACTAACTAAATAAATATGACCTAGTATTTGATAGCACAACAAAATGACTATGGTCAATAATAATTTAATATAGACTTAAAAATAACTAAAATAGTATAATTGGGTTGTTTGTAACACAAACGATGAATGCTTGACAGGGAGGGATACCCTATTTTACATCATGATTGTGATGCATTGCATGCCCATATTGAAACATCTCATGTACCCTATAAATATATACACCTATTATGTACCCACAAAAATTAAAAAAAGACAAAATGCAAGTCTAATTATTTTATATCTTACTTAAAATATAATAAGAATTTCAGTTCTTAAAATGGTAACAGCAGTCTTTATTATAGTCTGTAAGGCACAGTATGGTCTAGCCCCTAACTTTATTTCTAGCCTCAATTCACGCTGTTCTCTGCCTTGTTCTCTGTACTTCAGCCACACTGGCCTTTTTGCAACCCCAGTAATTCCACTGCTTCCTCTCCAAGTGGCCTTTGCATATTCTCTTTGCTTAGACGTTCTTTCCTTTCTCTTTTGCCTGGTTTATTTATCCTTCTGACCTTAGTTCAGTTATTTTTTTTCCTCAGTGATGCCTTCTTTTATCTGTTTGACAAGGCCAAATTCCCCAGTTGTAGGCTCTTAACACATTGGCTCTAGGCAGTTTCACTGAGAAACAGTTAAGTGAGAGTTAATTCCATAAATGACCAATTTGCTGAAAGAAAATTTGGCAGTAGACAATTTGCAGAAAATCCATTCATCATCCTAGTCTAGGATGGTTCTTTGCAACTGTCTTTCTGGCAGTGACAGGGATAAGCAGAAGCCTAATTCTGAAGACAGTAACTGTGAGAAGCCCACCATTTGCTTACATTGGAGTACTGGATCGCTGAGCATTAGCAAAGGGATTGGCATTTGAAATGTGAGAACATGGAATTGACATTCAGCCCAGACAGACAGTCAAATTCAGGGTTAAAGAGCTATCATGAAAAGATGCATTAAAACTTCTGTGAAATTAAGACTTCAAAAAATCCTCAGTAATTCAGTGAATTGCTCATCTGGTGAAATGATGATTTGGCAGACTACTCTTTATCAAATTGATTTTCTAGAAATTGGCTTTTGGCAAACTAATTTTCAGTGAATTTTCCGTTAGGAATTCAGTGAATCAGTCATTTGGAAAACTGACGTTTGGCAAGTTAGCTTTCTGAAAATTGACTTTTGGTAAGTTGGTTTTCTTATAGTATCATGTGCCTCACCTTGTAGCATTTAGCATTTTTTATAGTTAATGTTTTCTGTTTATGATTATTGGATTTGTGGTGCTCTCTCCCACTGTATGCAAGCATTGCAAAAGGTTGGGTAATATCTGTTTTTGTTCACCATTATATTCTCAACTCCTAGCACAATGTCTGGCACATGGTAAGTAATCAGTAAATATTTATAGAATGAATGATAAAATAACACTATACAACTGATCCAAATTGAATAACAATGGATTTGGGGAACACCTAAATGGGACTTAATTACCGAATATCTAGAGGACTCGATGGTGAGGCAGTTGCTTATAGAAAAGTAGCCTGTGTAAATGCTGCATATGCATAAGATGATACCATTTAAACTTCAGCTATAGTAGCGAACCTTTGTATATCACTTAGTTTAGGCCAGTTATTAACTCATTTAATTTTTACACTAATACTTGGAGGTAGATGACTACTCTTATCCTCATTTTGTAACTGAAGAAGCAGAGGCACAAATGGGATAAAAGGAATTTGCCCAATGTCATGCAACTGCCTGAACACACATTGTACTCACACTTTTTTTCTGCTGTTGCCACCTATGGAAAATACTTTTGTTGGATTAAAAGCTAAATATATTAGTAAGCATATTCATGATTTAAATTTATTTTTAGTTGAATATGATGTTTTTTCATATTGTGCTAAAAGCCTGGCTGCCACAAAAAATAAACATATACACATCTTTAGATCTGTGTACTTCTTTATTTCAGACAGAGCTAAGGAAGGTGGAGTATCCTTCAAAGAAAATAAATAAGCTTTTTTCATATTATTAAGAATTAATGGGCATAAACATAGTTTAATATTAATCGTATTGATGCTCAAATTGTACTATATTTGTACAGGAGGAGCTTATTCAGGTTGAGTCCTGAATCTTCATGACATGATCCTAGTAGTCCCTATTGCCTTCCTGGACCTCTAGTATGACAAGATGTTACAGGCTTATCTTGAACATTTCCTGTCCCACCTCTGGAAGTAGCTACTTCTCCAAATTATCCTTGTTCCTCTTTGTGAGAAGGAGTATTTAATGACCCTATTCTGGATGCTACTAAAGTTGCCTTATTTTTGTTGTTTCTGAGTGATTTCTATTGTTTCTGGGGGATTTATGAGCTTTTTCTCTCTCTCTCTGTCTGTCTTGATAGATGTTTAAAAATAAAATTATAATGAGTTCACATTTATATTTCCAATCCAAATTCAGGACTACATAGTTACTTAATCTCATTGATCAGGAATCTGCTTGTCTCCTTTCAAAGATCCTAAAAATCTCTGTGATCAACAATATAAACATAATTTCTTGTTTCCTACAATACATATCAAATAATCCTACAATACATGTCAAATAATCCACCCATAAAATCTACTGAGATTTGGGCTCCAAGTATTGTACAGTGAATCCAATTATGTATGAACAAATTATTTTTGAAATAAGATTTTATTTTAGAGGGAGACAGAATTTTGAAAATTACCTTTCTTTAGAGTTGGCTCTAATCTTTCGCCCTTAAAAAAATCTGAACAAGTTCCATTATCAGCCTTTCAAATGCCTTCACACAATGACATAAATTTGTGACTAGGATTTATTGTATGATGATATGGAAACTGCCTTTTGGCCTACATCATTTTTTGCGGTATGAAAGCAGTAAAAGTTGTATATTTCCTTCTATTTCTGTATGAATAACAATGCTTCATTGATTTTGTGGTTTCATCTGTGAAAAAACTAATCTTGATCTTCCAATGTCTATCTTCTATAGCTTTTTAATAACATAGCCCAAGATGAGATTATATGACAGATGACATTACTTCCAAAGAAAGCAGTAGTGAAGATATTAGTTATTCCGTAATGTGTGTTGTACTGCAGATTCATCTCAGTGCAGATCTGATTCAACTATGAAAAATAAGGTGTTCTGACTACTTCCTCTAGCTCTTTTGCATTGATAATCAATAAAGTTATATTGCTTGTTTGTTTTTAAGGAGTGAACGATATTAATTTTAGTGTGTATTTTTGACTAAAAGTGTGATTCAATTAATGACAGAGAAAATGCTGCTTTATGCAGTTGTGTGTGTTTTTTTTTTTTTTTTTTTTTTTTTTTCCAGAACATGGTTAAATTGTTAACAGAAAATTTCCCAGCTATTTGCACATTTTCAAGCTAATTCTTTTACTTGATCAAACTAAGCCATACTTTTCTTGGGTAGTATTTTTCCAGTCTGAGTGATTTAGAGAGACGCAGGGTGATCAAATTTCAATCAAGACGAGAAAAACTGTTACTGGTGGTAGAAAATAAAAAGGTAGGCTAATATCTAATAGATCAGTGTTTATGTGGTTAAATAAAATTGGTTTATTCCAGACTATCTGGTTTAGAAGTATTCTTTCTCAACTCATGCTGCAAGTTTTCTTCCACTTTAGAATAGGAACATAAGATTCAGTGGTATAACTTTTCTTTTCAAAAAGTTTTCCATAATATATCAAATGATAACTATTAATCAATATGGTTTAACCCTACTCAAACTTTTTATGCTTGAATTATTATGTTAAATTAATAAATTATCAACTAAATCTTCTTTTCATGCTGCATTCCTTTCAGGACTCAAAGTTCTCCAGGTTGTTGACAATTCAGAATTTTAAATACACCTATCAAAAATTAAGTAATTTCAGTAACACCTCTTCCCACCCCCTTATGAATAATCATATAAGACTCCCATAAAAATTCAGTAATTTTTGATTACTGAAAGGAATAATACTGACTTCAGTAATAGACTTCCTTCAGTATTGAAGATAGTTATAAACATTAATTCTCCTTTATGTTGTGCATGATCAAAAAAGAATCAAGAACTGGCATCTTGTAATAAATGATCTTAACCACTTGCTTGCTTTGGTTAAGCCAAGCTGAATAGATATGAATAGCATTTGCTGTGGAGGAAGTTTGCCAATAGGTGGGAAGTATGATTTTTGTCTGAAAGTTGATTCCAAGTCTTTGTTTTTACTATTAACCTGATACTAATTTTCAGATGGATCCAGCTTGTGGATCGTTTTCCCTCTATGTGTGATTAATTAAGAGTCTATACTGTTCTCTTCAAGTTTGTTGCATTTCTATTTTATGGTAATGAGTTTCAGATCAGATTTTTGGGCAATAGTATGACTAATGGGCTCATGAAGATCGAGACTGAACACAAGGACACCAGTTAGAATGATAACTAAGAAAGAACAGAGGCTTGAACTTAATATAATGTCAGTAGGGAAGATGTAAATGAAATAATCTGTATTTATTCAGTGCTTACTGTGTGTTAGACACAGTGATATTGAGGCAGGACAGGTAGTCAAGGAAGTAACCATGTTCTTGCAATGCAGCAACTACAGTGACCGTACAGTCACCACAATAAGCCTCAGCATTTGCACTGTAATTGAGCTCAGTCAAACAAAGATATCTTCAGCGGGGAATTTCCCCTCTACAGAGCATGGACGTTTGGATTTTACCTGTTCTTAGACTGACCCTTTGTTCATTATAATAGTAAAAAAACACACCCGTCGGTGGAGATTTAAGATGCTAATGAGACATACAATGTATGAACAAGTATGTACAGCTACTGTGTGTGTGCACCCAGAAGACCACCCAGAACATGCTTACTAGTAACACCTCTTCCCACCCCCTTATGAATAATCATGTAAGAGTCTCATAAACGGAGTATCCCTAGTTCCTGTCATTGCCCTCTCACCCTTAAAAGCAGCCCACCCCGAATTCTCACAATCTCATGGCGTACTGTCTGTTCTGCATCTAACTTTCAAAATATACTTTTTCTTTTGCAATAAATTACTCTATGCTCCATCTTCTTTGCTGTGTGTCTCTTGTTTAAATTCTTTTAAACTAAGAAGAACCAAGGTATCACAACAGCCATCGACACTATGTATTATATGTGAATTGTTCCATTTAATACTCATCACATCCTGTAAACTGGGTTCATTCCTCATTTTACATAGGAGAACAATGAAGTCCAGAGAAGTTAAACAGCTTATGTTTAGTGTTATGTAGTCAGCAAGAAGTATAGCTGGATTTGGCTCCAAAGTCTGGCTACTCAACCATTACACAACAGGCAAAAATATTGAAGAGGTAGAATTTAGCACTTACCTAGAAGCAGGGATGTGAATGATGAAGAGCTCAGACATGACTCCTAGGATTCTGGATTGGCCACCACAGTGCTTGTCTCTGGGTCAGAGAATACAGAAGGAAGAACATGTTTGGAGGATGAGGGGGTGATAAATTTAGTTCTGGATATCTTGAATTTGAGGTACCTTTGAGGCACATGGATAGAGAAGTCAAATAGGTTATGTGGATCTGGAGCTCCAGCAGGAACCTGGGCCAGAGTGCTTGGCATGATGCCTGGCACAGAATAACTCAATGAATATTTGTTAGATAAAATAATAGATGGAGAGAAAGAAAGAAGGAAAGAGAAAGAGGACAGAATTGGTAATTGGGGTTAAGGGAGTAGATGAAATTTCCAGGGGCAATGTGCTAAATGAAAAGGAATGAAAACCAAGAATAATTCTCGGGTGCATTAGTACTTAATAGTCAGATAAAGGAAGAGGAACTTGAAGAGGCAATAGAGAAGTACAAGAACCTTAAGATAATAATATCACAGAAGCCAAGGGAATTGAGGATTTCAAGGGAGACATTCTTAACAATATTAAATGTCATAGGAAGAGATCTAATAAAATGATAACATATAGCTAACACATACAGTATTTGACATATCTCAGGCAATGCTTTAAGTACTTTATATGTGTTAGTTCTTCAAGACGAGTCTGTGATACAAGGTATTTTTATCACCATGCTTTATGGATAAGAAAACAGAGCTAAAATAGTTTGTCTAAGGTAAGTGTCAGAGCGAGGATTGTGAACTCTGAGAGTGACTGCAAAGTTCATGCTCTTAAGTGACTATGGTATGCTTGCTCACAAAAACAAAGGCCAAATGTATTTATTACATGTGGCAGTGAAGAGGTTGTTTATGGCCCTGAGAGTGCAATTTCAGTGGAGTAGTGCAAACTGAAGCAGAGCCCTGCGGCAGATGAGGAAGTCAAGAGTATAGTAGGCTTCTCTTCCTAGAAGCTTGTTCATAAAGGAGAGAAGAAAGGGTTTGCCAAAGGGATATCAGGGTGGAAGGAATGATTTTTAGCATGGGAAAGATTTTGGCATGTTTATATGTGATATAAGGAGTTCTTAGAGAGAGGTGGAAATTACTGGAGAGACTTGGTAAATGAAGAGATTGGCAAATGTGAGGTCTAAGGTGCATTAGGAGATATTCAGTCTGGACAGGAGAGGTGAGCACCTATTTTACAAAAGGAGAAAGGCTAATGGGTGGGTAGACATACATATGAGTTTTTTCATTGAATGAATGTTGTGTTCATGGAGTTTATGCTTAATTTTCCTGTTTTCTCTATGAAGATTACAGTCACTTAACGATGGGGATACATTTGAGAAATGCATTGTTAGGCAATTTCATCAGTGTGTGTGAACATTATAGAATATACTTACACAAACCCAGACAGTATAGCCTATTACACATCTAAGCTATATGGCCTATTGTTCCTGAGCTACAAACCTATATAGCATGTCACTGGGCTGATTACAGTAGGCAGTTGTAACACAATGGTAAATATTTGTGTTTACCTAAACATATATAAACATAGAAAAGGTATAGTAAATTATGTAAAATCCAGAATCCAGAATCCTAGGAGTCATACCTGAGCTCTTCCTCATCCTCACCCCTGCTTCTAGTTAAGTGCTAAATTCTACCTCTTCCATTCTTTTTGCCTTTTGTGTAATGGTTGAGTGCCCAGACTCTGGAGCCAAATCTCAGCTATACCACTTGTTGACTACATAACATTAAACCTAAGTTTTTAATCTCTCTCTGGATCTAATTTTTCATCTATGTGAAATGAGAAGGGAACCCACATAGAGTAAAAATATGGTTTAAAAGATAAAAAAGAAGGTACACCTGTATAGGACACTTACCATCAATGGAGCTTGCAGTACTGGAAGTTTCTGTGGGTGAGTCAGTGAGTGAGTGTGAAGGCCTAGCACATTACTGTACACAACTGTAGACTTTATAAACACCCTACACATAGGCTACACTAAATTTATAAAAAATATTTTTCTTTAATAATAAACCATTGCTTACTGTACATTTTTACTTTATAAACCTTTAAATATTTTTAACTTTTTAAAAACTCTTTTGCTAAGTAACACTTAGTTTAAAACACAAACACATTGTGTAATCATACAAAAATATTTTCTTTATATTCTTATTCTATAAACTTTGTTCTATTTTAAAAATTATTTTTAGTTTTATCTTTCAAACTTTTGCTAAAAACTAAGACACAAACACCCACATTAGAAGAGGTCTACACAGGGTCAGGACCATCTATATTATTTCCTTTCATCTCCACATCTTGTCCCACTGAAAGCTGTTCAGGAGAAATAGAGTGCATGGAGCTATCATTTTCTTCTTCTGGAGTATCTTCCTAAAAGATCTGCGAGAGGCTGTTTTACAGTTAAATTTTTTTTTTTTCCTACAAGTAGAAGGAATATACCCTAAAATAACAGTAAAAGGTATAGTATAGTAAATACTAGGTGATAGGAATTTTTTTAGCTTCATTATAATCTCCTTGGACTACTATTGTATAAGTAGTTTGTCATTGACAAACATCGTTATGTGGTACAAAACTGTACTTGTGTTTTTTTTTGTTTGTTTGTTTGTTTTTTTCTGAGCAACTATCCTTTTGTTGGAGCTATTCCCACTGTACTTCACTCTTTGAATTTTGAGGTTCTCTCTAATAATTAGATTTTGTTCGCTGTCCTCCATGTGACCAAAATGAGTCCAACCAGTTCTTAGTCTTTTAAACTTGTGTAGACACTTAGAGGCAAGAGGTGATTGGAGCTGAATCATTTGGTGGTAATGCTGTTTTGAACTCATTGGGCTTTCACCTTTGCTAAGATTCTGTGTGTTCAGATTTTTCTTTAGTCCTATGAGTGCTAGTAAATCTTTTTCATTTCAATAATCTCTTTTGCTTAAATTGTTTGTAGCAACTGTTCTGTCTGAAATAGTCTCTTGAGGGAACATGAGGAATGTGGCATGGAGTAAAGAGTTTAGAACTCTGAGTTACCCCTGATGGAAAAACAAAAACAAGACCCAAATAGAGACAGAGAAAATGATCGCCTACCAATATGGAGGCCCTACTGACCAGGAAATCATTGCCTTCATTTGTAATTGCTTTTTCCCTCCTGTTGTTTCTATTATTCCCAACTACTATACAACATGGAATGTAGGGAGTAAGGAGACAACTCTTCAAAAATAGTTATACAAACTTTTTTGAATTCTTTTTTTTTTTTTTTTTGAAGCTGGGTCTGGCTGTGTTGCTCAGGCTGGAGTGCAGTGGTGCAATCCTGGCTCACTGCAGTCTCTACCTCCTGAGCTCAAGTGATTCTTCCATTTCAGCCTTCGAGTAGCTGGGACTACAGGTGCTGTGCCACCATGCCTGGCTAATTTTTGTATTTTTAGTAGATATGGGATTTCGTCATGTTGGCCAGGCTGGTCTTGAACTCCTGGACTCGAGATCCACCCAACTCGGCCTCCCAAAGTGCTGGGATTACAGGCATTAGCCACCATGTTGCTTTTTAGTTAGGTGGGAAAAATAGTTTTTGAGGCAAGTTTCATTGTATTTTGTCTATCTATCTATCTATCTATCTATCTATCTATCTATCTATCTATCAATCAATCAATTATCTATCTATCTATCTATCTATCTATCTATCTATCTATCTATCGACAGAGTCTTCCTCTGTCTGGAGTGTAGTGGCGGGATCTCAGCTCGCTGCAACATCCGCCTCCTGGATTCAAGTTATTTTCCTGCCTCAGCCTCCCGAGTAGCTGGGATTACAGATGTGCACCACTATGTCTGGCCAATGTTTGTATTTTTAGTAGAGATGGGGTTTCACTGTGTTGGCCAGACTGGTCTCCAACTTCCGACCTCAAGCGATCTGCCCACCTCACCCTCCCAAAGTGATGGTATTACAGGCATGAGCCACTGCACCTGACCCATTGTATTTATTTATTTTTTTTAAAAAAAAGCCTTGTAAGAATTTTTAAGTTAAAGATTGTCAGAAGGCAAAATTAATGTTTGATTTATTTGGAGTTATTTAAATGCTAAATGAAGTCTTAATTCTCAGCTAGATTCTTCATCATAGATTGCTCACATTATTAAGGACATTTCCCGAAGTAAATTTGTGAGTGCTAATGTACTCTAAGAATTGTCCATAATTTCAGACTTAAATGATTAGCTTATCAAAAATGGAATCTGACCCCAGGACGTGTTCTATTCAGATCAGATCATCAATTATCATTGATTATCATTGGTTGTCTGACATTTCCCATAAATAATTTTTCATGATCTTGTATAGTTTTACAGCTCTTGCATCCTTTTGTTGCTACTAACTTTTCTTATGTTGTGAGTTTGTAATCAATCTTATGGCTGACAATAAATTATAGCACAGTAATAAATAAAAATGTGTCCGTGGAATGAATACCAAAGAAAAATATGCTACTAAGAGATAGTTTAACGAGTAACTTTTAAAATTTCTTTTTGGACAGGATTAAGTTTCAGAAAAAGAAATTTATATTACACATTTGAACAAAAATTTTGACTCCTGGAATTGTATTTTTCATACTCAAGAAAAATTGAGTGTGTTCTTTGGTACTGTGTGGGAATAGAAACCACATGCAAATCTTTGTACTGGCAGTGTGCTCTTGAGTAAGTTGTTTAACATTATTTTCTAATCTGTAGAAATCTAAT
The DNA here is from genome assembly GCF_002776525.5 of Piliocolobus tephrosceles. Lineage (NCBI taxonomy): Eukaryota > Metazoa > Chordata > Mammalia > Primates > Cercopithecidae > Piliocolobus > Piliocolobus tephrosceles. Next base: position 46,502,639 of record NC_045436.1, read on the forward strand.
CTGTAACATGGGAAAATGATACCTTATAGTGTTAACATAAGTGTAATTCAAGTGACCCCCCAATAAAACATTTATATAAAATCATTTAAGCTTTGTTATCAACAACGAGTGATCCAGTACTGTGTCCAGTAGTCTAAGAAATTCCCACTGAGCTTTAAATTGTTTTCAAATATTTTTCCTGGACTCTTCAGAAGTGTTTCAGGGCTTCTGTGAACATGCACTTTGAATATTATTTTAAAGTTCAGTTCTTATTTATCACACACAAATGCACATGTACTACTGTAAGGCTTATAACACAAGCAGCAGTTCTGTCCTCCATCCTCCCTACCCCCAACCCTCTCCCAACCACTTTGAATTCTTTTTAGCTTGTTTATTCTGTTATTTCTACTATATTTCTATGTACTACCTTTTCTTGCTTTTTAAATTTTAGACTTCCTGTTGACTTCCTAATATGGAAGATGAGGCTACAGCTCTCTTGTCTCCACAGAAATACACATAGCATTTCCCTCTATGCTTTCCATACACCTGAATCATAATTTTTGGTTCATTGAATAGTAATTGTATACATAGTTTTAAATATGTAAATATTGTTCATAGTGAAGTCATGTTTATATTTCCTTTTGTGTACAATTTTTGTTTTTCATGGAGTTAACAATTGCTTCATTTTAAAATTTGCTTTGTTTTCTATATTCATTTTATTAATTCATCCTCCACCAAATTTTCTACAGAAGCCTGAAATTCTTCTCAGGGTAGTCAATACATTGATAGTTTGTCAGTTTTTATGAAGACATCCCTCTCAGAGCTTGTGCTGTTCCCCAGTTGGGATTGATGCGTCTCTAAGTCTGCGGGGACTCCCCGTCACCATCATATGGGAATCCTCTGTGACTCTACCCTGTGTAGATTCTTCTGTGCCCTACTTTTCATGTCTTCCTCTTTCTTGGTTTATTCCCTTAATTTTGTGCAGCACGTTCTCCAGTAGCTACTTAAAAATAGTGAATTGGAGGTCAATTGTTGAGACCTTGCATGTCATAAAATACCTTTTCTACCCTCATTATTTCATAATAAAGAGGTTGGTTTCAGCATTTATGTAGAAAAAAATTTTCCCTTAGTGTTTTGAAGGAATTACTTTTTGTCTTTTCAGTTCAATATGTATAATTTCCCGCCACAATTTTTTTTTTCTGAATTAATAATGAACTTAGATTTAGCCACATGCTTTCAAGGAGCTTCAAGTCTGTAGGGGAAGATTTAGAAATAAAAAATTAATGTTTGATGTTTAACTGATGTCAGGCAATAGTAAAATATATTACTGATTTAATTTTTCATGACATTTAATTTTATAGTAAAGCAACTGGGGCTCAGAAAAGTTAGGTAATTTGCTTGTGATCACTCAGATAAGTAGAAATTTAAATACCAGTATAGTTGACACTAAAGCTCATATTTCTCCTGTTCTCTAAGGTTGCCTTCCAATTGTTTGGTTTAGTCATGCTTTGGGGCATGAATTTTTGTTTTATATCTGCCTCTTTCTGGCAAATTATGAATTAATATGTGTAAAGTGCTTAGAGAAGTATAGTAGGTGCTGTATAATGTTTGCTGTGTAATTATTAAAATTGATTTGGCTAGTCCTTTCTTTTGGGTTCTGCTCTTCCTCTTTCCCACCTTGTTTGCCTAGTTAACATCTCAGTTGTGAAGTTATCAGGTCCACTTTCACTCCTCCAGTAAAGCCATTCCAACTAGACAAAACCTCATCCTGCTCTGAACTAGGTAAGTTTCTATCCACATCTCACACTGTAAATGCATGGGACTCAGTCCTTTTTTTTCATATCACAGTTGGTACTTACATGTTTTTGTATTTGTTTCAAGTTTGTTTCCCCACTGAAGTCTAATCTCCATGTTTGTTTTCTTCACCTTTATACCCACAGAACCTAGCAAAGACTTGGAATATAGGTATTATGTAAATAGTTGTTGAAATTTTGTTGAATAAATGAATATTGAGCACAGGAAAATCTAAATATATGTTTTCTGTCTTACTGCAGTAGAATATTTTAATAGAAAATTAATTAAAAAGCAAACAGCTGCTATCATCTTTTCAGCATTTCTGATGTACTGCAGCTTGGAGAAAAGCCATTCTCCCTATATGCTTGCCTCAGAGAAGGTGCAGGTTGCAATTCATTAGTGAGTTATGAAGTCAATTTAGTGAATTTTGATCAGCTTTAGAAGTGGTATAAAATGGAAGAGAGAATGTCAGAGTGCATCACATATAGTATGAGGTATTATTTCATGAAACATTTGTTTCAGATTACATTATATAAAATATATATGATTATGTGAAGAGGGTCACATTACACAGACTATTTTTTATTGTGGATATGGTCATAAAGTTTTGCCAAGCCAGTATCTCTAGAGCAAGGGTTGGCAAATCTTTTCTGTAAAGAGCAACATAGTAAATATATTCCATTTTGCAGGCCATATGGTCTTTGTCACAACTGTTCAGCTCTGCCATTGTAGTATGAAAGCAGCCATAGACAATAAGTAAACAAACGGACATGGCTATTTTCCCATACAACCATACAAAAACAGAAGGTTGGGAAGATTTGACCCAAAGGCTGTGTTTGCAGACCGTTTCCCTAGGGGGACAGGTTGGCAGGGAAGCTTTTATCCCTCTCCCTATTCTGTTTGTTGGAGAAGATAATGTAATTAATTTGGGATAATCTGATAATTCTGATTAATCTGACAGTTCTTGCTTAGTGGATGAGAAAATAGGGAAGTAGGCCACTCCCTAAGTGAAGGTACTTTAGACTTTTATTCCCATCCTTTTTAGCACATTCTATGGGTCGAAGAAAGTCAGAAGGCCAGCTCAGATTTAAGGGGTTGAGAAATAGACTTTACCTCTTGATGGGAGGAGCCAAAATAAATTACTAGCCACATTTCATCTACTATAGTCCACTCCTAGTCCCCTCCCTGGCCACGATTACAGTTGACCCATGAACCACATGGGTTTGAACTGCATGGGTTCACTTCCATGAGAATTTTCTTCCACCTCTGCCACCTCTGAGACAGCAAGACCAACCCTCCACTTCCTCCTCCTCTTCCTTCTACTCAACGGGAAGATAATGAGGTTGAAGACCTTTATGATGACCCACTTCCACTTAATGAATAGTAAATATATTTTCTCCTAATTATGACTTTCTTAATAGCATTTTCTTTCTCTAGTTTACCTTAATCACATATATAATTATATAATGCACACAAAATATGTGTTACTCAGCAGTATATATTATTGGTAAGGCTTCCAGTCAACAGGAGGCTATTAATTGTTAAGTTTTGGGGAAGTAAAAATTATACATTTTGTTTGGCTCTGTAGGGAGGGGGATTTTGCATCCCTAACCTCTGTGTTACCCATAGATCAACTGTAAGTGTACTTCTCCTACATGTAAATTATGTTTATCACTTCCCAAAACCCCCAGTCTTATTCAATTTTGTATCAAGTTTGACATATGAGTTTATGATCTTCATCAAGCCTGAAAACAGATGTGGCTTCTTGAAGTAATTTTCTGGTTTCAGAGAATGGTGAATTAAAAGTTGCCATTGTTACCGGTATATGAAATTGTGGAATCAAGCTAAGCACATGTTGTCAGGGCCTATACTCAGATGTAGGAAATGTTGCTTGATTAGGGCCTAGTTTTGTCCATGGCAGTGGTTCCCTAAGCCATTGTCTTCTACGATTGTTGCCTCTACCCCCTGAGCTTTTGTTGTACTCTAAGAGGTTCTTCCTTGTCTATTATATAATAACATATTTGACTGGCCTTTGTCCCTGGTGTCTTGGAATGAGAATCTAAACTCTTGGAATTTTCCAAAGGATAGAAATGTCTTTGTTGTTCATGAGCCCCTTGCATAATACCTGAATTTATGCTAATGAAGTGGCTCATGGGGGGCCCTAGATAACTTCAAGATGTGGACTACTCACTAGAAAGACCAATCACATGATCCGAGGGTTAGGACTTTGAGGCAGCCTAAACTCCAGGGAGTGGAGTGGGCTGGAGATTGAGTTTACCTACATGGCCATAATAGGGTAGGCCATTACCTACCCTGTTAATCATGTCTGTGTAATGAAACCCTATATAAAAACTCTAGACACTGAATCTCAGTGGAATTTCCTGGTTGGGGATACACAGATGTACTAAGAATGTGATACAATCTGATTTCACAAGGAGAGGGCATGAACTCTGTGTGTCTAGAGCCATCCCAGACCTTGGCCTATCTGTGTCTCCACTGGCTGTTTCTGAGTTGTATTCCTTATCATGAAACATAATTTTAAGTATAGTACTTTCCTGAGTTGTGTGAATTGTTTCAGTGGATTATTGAACCTGAGGGGGATATGGAAACCCCTAAATTTGTAGCCAGTAAGTCAGAGGGATGTGTTACCTGGGAACTCTCTGGACTTGTGGCTGGCATTTAAAGTGAGACAATCTTGTGGAGGACTGAATCCTTAACTGTGGGGTCTGCACTAACTCTGGGTGGTTAGAGCTAGATTTGAGTTGCAGTGTATGTAGTTTGAGTTGAAATGGAATAGTGGGCCTGGTGCAGTGGCTCATGCCTCTAATCCCAACACTTTGGTAGGCAGAGTAGGAAGGATCCCTCAAGCCCAGGAGTCTGAGACCAGCCTGAGCAACAGAGGGAGAAAGACCAATTTTGTGATCAGAGGGTTAGGACTTTGAGGCAGCCTAATCTCTAGGGAGGGGAGTGGGCTGGAGATTGAGTTTACTCACATGGCCGATGACTCAATCAATGTCCTAATCCAGACCCCATCTCTCCAAAAAGTTTTTAAAAAATTAGCCAGGTGTAGTGGTGCATGCCTGTAGTTCCAGCTACTCAGGAGGCATACATGAGAAGAGCTCTTGAGCCCAGGAGGTCGAGGCTACAGTGAGCCATGATAATCCGGCTGCACTCTAGCCTGAGTGACAGAATGAGACACTGTCTCAAAAACAAAAAACAAACAAACAAACAAAGAAATGGAATACTATCCATAATATATAACCCATGCTTGCAGATAAATAACTTTCTCAACCTAGAAGCTGATTCCTGTCTGCCTCTAGGTTGGCTTTCATAGGCAATGAACTCCTTGATGGAGATTATTGTGTAGGATGTTTATTAGGGAGTGCTCACGGGACCAACAGTTGTTGAAGGGAAGGGAAGAGAGTAGGACTGGGTAAGGGAGAAATTGAGCTGTGATGCAGTCTTAATAGAAGACTCCACTGTCCCTACAGAGTATTCTAAAGATGAGATGACTCCTCAAAACTGTTTAAGATGGGGCAAGAGGCCTGAACCTTTAAACCATAGTGTTGATCAATCATTACATGTAGGCCACTCTAGGAAGGGGTATGCCTTTGGATGAGGTGGTTCTCTTCAGATGTAGCAATCTAAGGAGGTTGAGAGCTGAAGACTGTCTATCAGCAACACTCTCAGAGGCTGGAATAATAAATTATTCATTCCCAAAGGAGAATCTGAGTGTCGAATCACAGGATCCACCATAGTCCACTCCATACATTGCTCGTATCTACTTCTTCCTAAAAGTTTTGGAAATAACTTCACCAACATTCTGGTGGGTCAAACTTAGAAGAGAAAGATTATCGGAATGAACTACAACCTCTATTACTACAACTAATCTTGCAATTGATTTTCATTCTCTACCTCCTTTATTATTCATTTTATATTGCTTTGACCCTCAATTAGAACTTGTGGTTCTCAGTGGCATAGTTGGTAGCATGGTCCAGCAAGACTCTCATTCCTGAGGGGTTTGAGCCCCTGACTACCATGCCCTTCTGGGGTCAGAGTCACTGCACTTGTCTATTTACCATCAAAATTGGGCAAAGGGGTATAACAATATACCCAAGTGTACCACTTGTTATCACATATGTTATTCCTGCCCCTATTGTGTAATAGCACTCCTACCTCTCCCTGTTGATCAGGAACAATTATCCTTGCCAAAATTATGACTTGTTGCTTACTGGTCCTTTAATACAGTTGACCAAAATACCTAGACACTCATATTTTATAGTTCAATGGGACTTTTGCTGTAAACTCTAGTATAAACTTTCTCCCTTGGGAAACAGTACCTCTAAATCCACAAAGCCTAGACTTGAAGGTATAAGAAGTATACATTCCTGAGATGGGTCACTGGGAAGAATAGGAAGCAAGAGCACCTTGGTTCCCAGAGAAAAATATTCTTTCTACTAGGGACCTGGCACCAGATAAAACTTTCTGATTTGAAGTGTGCACTGTGTCCTAGAGCTCTACATTCAAAAAGAATCTCATTCAAACATGCTTCAGCTATGCCTTCAACAGGCTATCCCATTGCTTTATTAAACTAGTTGCTTCAGGATGGTGTAATATGTGATATGACCAGTGGATCTCATTGTCATATAACTGTACCCACACCTTTTTTGCTGGAGAGTGTGTCCTTTAGTCTGATGCAATATTATATGTAATCACATGCTGGTAGATCATTCAGTGAATGCTTTGGGAGGGGTGCAGATTAAGGTGCTGAAAGCAGGAAAGAAAAACCAATATCGAGAATTTGTTTTCATTCTCATCTAAAAGGTAACAGTGGTCCACTGGGTAAAAGTGGTCTAATGCAGTCAACTTGCCAGCTTATGGCAGGTTGGCCTCTTCAAGAGATGGTACTATGTTGAAGACTCAGCACTGGTCTTTATTATTGGCAGGTTGTACATTCAGAAGTGGTAGTAGCTAGATAAGCCTTAGTAAATGGGAGTTTATGCTACTGCACTCATGTATGCCCTTTATCCCTGACACCAAAACTACTCTGTTCAGGTGTCCATTGTACCAGAACTAGATGGCTGATGACAGAATAGTTGCCATCACGTTACCGAATCACTTTGTTTACCTGATTGCTTATTGACTCTTCTGTGATGCTTGCTTTGCAGTAGGCATTAATTGACATGTAAAACAAAGGCTTTCTCATTTCATGACTACTTTTATATATGTATATTCACATACCTCTACTTCCCTTTTCCCCACTCTTGGTACCAAATTTTGCAAGTTGGGTTCTCCAGAAAGTAGAATCTTAGGTGGAAATTAGTGTGTGGGAGACTTGCTAGGAATGCTTGTTGGATCAATGCCTATGGAGAGGTAGGGATTAAAAAAAAAAGCCAGATTGGGCAGAAGGAAATGATAAGCTGCTATAATGAAGTCTGAATGGAGAACTCAGCTAACTGTATGGGTAGTTATAAAGCTGGATTGAGTTGGGGAGAAAGAGCTGGGCCTTTATACACACAAAATTGTCAGTTATTGGATATGGGACTCTTAAGAGAGGCGTGACTTTGGTCAAAGTACTCTCTTTAGTTATGGCAATTCCCAAAGGGGGCTGTAGCATAGGACTGTCTGCCAGAGCAACATTTCCAATATTAAATGATAAATCCTTTATTCCTGAAGTGGGATCTGGATGATGCAATACAGTGTCCATCACTGTAGAAAATTGAAGTCCTTTTTTCAATTTGAATAATCTTAGTTACTTTTAGTTCAAATCCATGGTTTGGTTTGAAACAGAGCTCTCTCAGAATGAAGCAACAGCTACTGGAGAAAAACAGCCTTACAATTCTTAGTAAGCATTTTTCTAATTGAGAGAGTCTACTAGGCAGAATCTTAAATCTTTCTGAGGTCTTAGCTAACACCCGTGAGTCTTACAGCCACACTCTTGAGATAATCTTTACTCTAAGGAAGGTCATTTCTTGCTTTAAGAATTTTTTGCTGAAGAGGGTTGGCATGGGGAGCAATTTTATATGCTAAGTCATTAAGTTCTGGGCCCTCTAAGTTTTCTGTATATTCTATTTTCAAACTGAAAAACTCCTTCTTTATGTAATCTCTTATGTCTCATACCTTACTATGGATAGCCCAAAGAAGAGAATTGACAGTTTAAATATTCTGTATAACAACCCATTAACTGGATCCCACAATTCATTAGATACATGATGTAGCTTTCAAGTTATTTCAGGTAGCAGTTTCACCAATTATACCCTCACTACATACCATGAGTTTCATTTTTCTAGACTCCAATAAAAAAAAATCACTGCCTCACAGAACCTCTACTAACAGTTTATTCACCACTTCTCCAGTCATTCTTGCTGCGTTTTTGGCCACCGCTCACGACTTGGTACAAAATCCAATGATGCCTATTTTATACTTTGTTAAGTCAGCATCCCAATTCTGTGTTCAAATTTCTGTATCAATTATTTTGCTGCATAACAAAGCACCCCCAGACGTGGCTTAAAACAACAACCCATTTACTTACTTATGATTATGCAGTTTGGTTGGATTCATCTGTGTTCTTCTACTGATTTTTCTTGGGATCACTTATGTGGCTGCAGTAATCTGGCTACTCCACTGAGAGTATGTCTGGTTGTTAGCTGGGGCTGTTGACTGCATACTTTTGCTTATCTACAGGTCATCTCTTGCAGGATAATTTGGGTTTCTTTTGCTGTATTAGTCCATTTTCACACTGCTGTAAGAAATACCTGAGACTGGGTAATTTATAAAGAAAGGAGATTTAATTGACTCACAGGTCTGCATGCCTAGGGAGGCCTCAGGAAACTTACAATCATGGCAGGAAGTGAAGGGGAAGCAAGCACCTTCTTCACAAGGTAGCAGGAGAAAGAAGAACAAAGGAGGAATTTCCAAACACTTGTAAAACCATCAGATCTTGTGAGAGCTCACTCATTATCAAGAGAATAGCATGGAGGAAACCACCCTCGTGATCCAATCACCTCCCTCCCTTGACACGTGGGGGTGAAAATTTGAGATGAGATTTGGGTGGGGACATAGCGACAAACCATATCATATGCAGTGGTGGCAGGAGTTCAAGGATGAGAATAGAATTCTAAAGGTTGAGACCAACACTTATAAATCACTTAACATTAATTTGGCAAATTCTGTTGGTCAAAGTAAGTTACAATCCAGCCCCCTGACTCAAGTGGTTGGAAAATAGACTTTACTTCTTGATGAGAGAGATTTAAAATAATCTGTGGCCAAATTTAACCTTTGCTTTTAAAAATACTAAATACAAGCTCTCTTTTGGTTAACTCTCTTTTGATATCTTCTCCAGACAATGTCTCTCATATTCATCCATTCTTTTTCTTTTTCTTTCTTTCTTTTTTTTTTTTTGAGACAGAGTCTTGCTCTGTTGCCCAGGCTGGAGTGCACTGGCGTGATCTCAACTCACTGCAACCCCTGCCTCCCAGGTTCAAGAGATTCTCCTGTCTCAGCCTCCTGAGTAGCAGGGATTACAGGTTCATGGCACCATGCCTGGCTGATTTTTGTATTTTTAGTGGAGACAGGGTTTCATCATGTTGGCCAGGCTGGTGTCGAACTCCTGACCTCAGGTGATCCACCCACCTTGGCCTCCCAAAGTGCTGAGATTACAGGCTTGAACTACTGTACCTGGCCTCCTTCATTCATTTCTTTACTTATTCAATTAAATTCAACAAATATTTATGGGGTACCTAATATGCATCAGGCATTATGACAACCTTTGGAGATGCAAAGATCCATACTTTGGAAATTGATAACATTATAAAGTTATTCTAAAATTACAAAATTCTGAGCGCTCCATAGGGTTTTTACTTTCTTGAGTTTAAATAGCTTTATCATTGTGAAAAGCTTATAACTTATGATTCAATCAAGCGAATAAAACTGAATGAAATGTCAAGAGGAACAATGCTTTCCTGTGAATGAATTTTTCTAACTTCATTTTTAGAATTGCTTGGTTTCAGATCATATATATTAATAAAGAGAAAACAAAGATTTTTCTCAAAAAAAAAAAAAAGTCTGGGTTTGTTTGCTTTGTTTCAGGAGGTGAGATTAAAAAAAAAAGTTGTATCAATTAAAAGGGCTCCAGTTTCATTTCAAACGTAATTTCCTTCAAAGGATTCCCTGACCATCCCCTCCCCTTTTTCAAGAGTTAGTTGCTCTCTCTTTGTGGACCACAATTGGCATAAAACTCTGATATGGCATGGACAGCATGTTGGGAAGTATTTGTTTGGAAAATATAACTTCATTCAACTATGGCCTTCTAAAGAGCAGGGGCCTATCTTTCCATTCTCTGGATCTAACACAGTGCTTCACACATAGTAGACATTTAATATTTTTGTTAAGTACATGAATAAATGATGTGATAGTTTGGCATACATGAATTATGATAAAGTTAGAAATTATTCCATTTGTTTTGTAAACTGCTGAAATGTCAGACCTACTTATTAAAGTCATAGAAATTAAAAGTTAGAGGAGACCATTGAGTTAATCATATCAATGTTGTTTTTTTTTTTTTCTGTTTTAAATAGTTGAGCGAACAGGCTCAGGGGGCTTAAGGGACTATCAAAGATGACACAGTTTATAGGTTTGTTTTCATTATGACTGAACTTTGTCTTTTCACCCACACTGGTCATATTGGGAGCCTTTTTTCAGTCTTTTCTCAGAGTTGTGTCCAGGTCAGAAAAGAAGAATGAGAAAAGCAAAGAATATGTATATGTTTGAGGAATGGGGAATGTGTTGGGGGCTACAGAAGCTCATGGAGAAAGACCAAAAATTTTGAATATGTGAGTTAGATACTTTTTCTTATTTCCTTTTTTCTTTTATTTTTTCCTTATTAGGGATCAAGAGACATAGAGAGAGGAAGGGCTTTTAATGGATTATAGTGAGCATTCCTGTTTCCTGACCCATTTGATTCAGCACCCCAGGAAATAGAATGTGTGTTTCTTTGTGATCACATGTCTGTGCATAGGTTTTAATCTTGAACAAATCATTCCATGGAGAGTATGAAAGGAGAGCCTGACTTTCTCTGCTCTCACATCTTCCCTTTTTTCTATCCTCTATTATAGGCCTGGAGCTGCCCTTCAACTGCCCTGTGTTTTGGGCCACCTTTTTGCTTCCCAAGTGCATAATTCATGAAAATAACATATAAAAGATATATTTAAGATTTTTCACTTATTTAAAAAATAGGAATTACTGGTTTTAAGCAGATTCTTCACTTGGCAAAGGACTTTACCATTAGATTACGATAACCATAAAGTCTACTGTAAGCATAAAGTCTCACAGTGTACTTAAAATATAATATTAAAACTTCTATTTTCACTCTGAGTTTTCAAAAGATGACATAGAATACATACAGGTTGGCAACTGATTCTCTCAGTGGCATGTCACCAGCTGGAATCATCTCTCAGTAGTTCTAATCACATTCAGTTTTGCTGGTCCAAAAACTGAATTTGATTTATTTAACTGGAGGTGATAAGTCTCACACTGACCCAGCTTACAAGAGATTTATTTCTCCACTACTTCACTGAAACTGCTTTTACTGATGTCAACCACTACCTCCCTTTTGCCAAATCTGATGTTAATTTTCTCTTCTTATGTTATTCACATTCTCAGCAATATCTGACTCACCTGATTGCCCGCTTCTTGAAACTTACCATACTTGGCTTTTGGGGCACTACACTCCCCTGGTTTTCTTCAGAGCTCCCTGGTTTTTCTTCAGGCTCCATCACTTGCATGCATTCTCTGCTCCATCTATATATTTTGGGGTGTTTGGGGTTCTGTCCCCAGCCTGGTTTTCTTCTCTATTTATGCTGTGCTTAGGCAATCTAATCCAGTCCCATCACTTTCAATGTTATCTATATGTTAATGGCTTCCAAATTTTTACCTACATTCCTGCCCTCTCCATGAACTACAGACTTGTGTATCCAACTGCCTGCTTGTTGCCTCAGATTGGATGTCAAATGAGCATCTCAAATTTAACAAGTCCAGAACTGAATACTTAATTTCCACCATCTACCATCCCTTCCCAACTGGCTCTTCCCATCCTCTTCCCCATCTCAATGAATTCTTGATTCTTTTCTTTTCCTCATCTCCCAAATCTAGTCCACCAGCAAGTCCCATCAGCTCTACCTTCAAAATATATCCCACATTCAAGTGCTTCTTTGTTCCTAACCGCTTGGCTACCACCTATATCTGAGGATGTTAGGTACAATGACATTTATGATAAATGTATCTTCTTTTTTATCACTCTTTTTTCAGCATATTATATCCTTCTTTCCTTGTTATGTAGGTATATATTCATACTGGGTATATGTAGGCATATGTATAATACACACATGTATTATATATGTATATACATATACATCAATATATTCATATATACATATATTTTGCCTAAATTATATTTGTGACTAAAAGCAAAATACATGTTTCTGTACTAACAGTACTTGTGACACCAAATGTGTGGGGTTTTCACACACTGCAATTTTCCAGTTCTCTGTGGACACCAACTGAGTGTTCTACAATTTAACTTTAATTAATTCTGACACTAACTTCCTAGAGTTAGTGCAGACCCCATAGGTTAAAAGATCAGTCTTACCAGACTGCCTTCCACTTCACACGCCAATTACAAGTAGTGGATCCCCAGCTTCCCACACTTCTGTTCACCTTGACTACAAATCAGAGGTTTCCATAACCCTTACACCTGTTCAAGACATGGTGTTCAGTTTCTCCATGGATGTCTCCTGTGGCTTTTGTAATTGCTGTTAATACCTAAAACCCATGTTTCCCCCTTGCTTTTACAGTTTCTCCAGGGTTGATTTGAGGTGAGAGAGCCAGCAACCCATGCTAATTTGTCATATTGAAAAGTGTAATTTAAATTTAATGGGGTCAAAACCCACTTACTCTTATACAAATCTTGAATAACCAGTCCTTCTTTTTTGTTAAGTGAACTTTTATAATGCTTCTGCCTTTGACATAGGAAATAGTTATCTATGAGACACAAAGACCCAGTGAAGTTTAAGGTTTAGAAAAAAAAAATTGTTCACCCACATGTGAAACACTACATCCTCTCTATTTCTTAGCTTTTATGACAACAAATGTAGGGCTTTTAAAAATCATTACAACTCTATATAGTGGATAGGTAATTAGAAAACCAGTTTTAATGTCTAATGCTGTGAATTTCTAGCCGTTTCAATTTGAACAGATCTCATACATTTCTAGAAGATCTTATTTATGAATTAGAAGAGTTGGGGTCCATGGTCCATTAAGTTCCTTTCTGCTCTGTAATTTTAAAACTATAATTGTATGGCATTTGCAATAATTTATTTTACCTGCATTTAAAAAAAATCTCACTGTGTGAAATCATTGCCTATCGTTAATGAAAAGTCTTATAAAATCTCTAAATAGTACGTAGTGTTAATAAAAGCAAACTGCTAGCCTGTCAGATTAGCTCTTGGCGTAGAAATTCATGTAATCTACTACAAAATCACTGCTAATCTGGCAGGCTAGTAGTTTTAGCAAATAGCATTCAATTTTATGTGTACATGGGAATCATAGGGAGTCTGAAAAAAATGAATTTGAAAAATATATTGCTGCCTAGGCCCCATTTAAAATAATTAAAGCAGAATCTCTAGGCATAGGGACTAGGCATAGATATTTTTCAAAAGCTCTACTGGTTTTTCTAATTTGCAAGAAAGGTTGAAAGTAATTAAAGGCTAACAAGCTGAAAACAATTGAAGTGGCAAAAGTCAAAGGATTCAGTTCAAACAAGTTCAAAATATAAACAACAATTTGGAAGCAAATATATAACAAATTTAATAACAATCTAACTGAATTCTAGAAATACATAATTTAATTTTTCAAAAAGAAAATTACTGCTAAAACACATATTAAAGCACCCTTTCCAGTTAAAGTTTTGACATATTAAAGATATTGGATATAATCTACATAATGATTTTTGTTTCTCTTCAGAGTTGTTGCGTAATAAAATTAAACATCCTATTAGGTCTTGGGCATTTTGTCATTTGATTTCTGAGATGATTTTATTTCTAAATATAAGTAAATGCACTCAAGTAGAGCTTCAGAAGGCAAAATGATTATTTGACTGAAGTATATGTAACAGGGCCTCATCATCTAAGGACTAGTAATGATTAATAACAGGTGCATTAGATTCCTAGGACTACTCTAACAGATTACCACAAACCTGGTGGCTTAAAACAACAGAAATGTGTTCTCTTACTGTTCTGAAGGGTAGCTGTTAGCAGGGTCATTCTCCCCCCAGAATCTGTAGGGGAGAATCCTTCCTTCCCTCTTCTAGTTTCTGACAGCTCCTGGCATTCCTTGGTTTGTGGCTGCATCACTTCAATCTCTGTCTCTGTCTTAATACGGCTTTCTTTCCTGTACCTCTGGATATCCTTTTCTGTCTTTTATAAGGACACTTTTATTGGATTTAGAGCACACCCTAATCCAGTATAATCTCATCTCCATCCTTTTAATTACATCAGCAAATAACCTATTTCCAAATAAAGTCACACACATTCTGAGGTTCTGGGTGGACATGAATTTTAGGGGGCACTATTTGACCCATTAAACCAGGTAAACACCATGTATGATGAGTCTGTTGAATGTGGGGAGTACATTTTTATGGTAAAGAATATATATTTGTGTGGGAGAAGGGGACATTTATGGAGCATTTTCCTGAGAAGTGAAATGAAAAGTAATCCTATACAATATGGGTTATAATTGCAAATGTGCTAATTCATAGTGTTAGATAATAAGATATAACATCTTTTGCCTTATGTTTTAGTTCTTCAGAAAAATCACAAGGAAGCTCATATTTGCAAAAATACTAACTGGTAGACTTCATTTATTTTACATAAGCCCTCTTTTTAGAATTTTATTTCAATAGTTTTTGGGGAACAGGTAGTTTTTGGTTATACCAAATGTGTAACCAAATCTGTGTGGATAAGTTTTATTTTTTTTTCTTTAAGTTCCAGGATACATGTGCATAACGTACAGGTTTGTTACATAGGTACACATGTGCCATTGTGGTTTGCTGCACCTATCAACCCGTCATCTAGGCTTTAAGCCCTGTGTTCATTAGATATTTGTCCTAATGCCCTCCCTCCACTTGTCCCCCACCCCCCAACAGGCCCTGGTGTGTGATGTTCCCCTCCTTGTGTCCATGTGTTCCCACTGTTCAGCTTCCACTTATGAGTGAGGACATGTGGTGTTTGGTTTTTTCTGTTCCTGTGTTAGTTTGCTGAGAATGATGATTTCCAGCTTCATCCATGTCCCTGCAAAGGACATGAACTCATTCTTTTTTTATGGCTGCATAGTATTCCCTGGTGTATTTGTTCCACATTTTCTTTATCTAGTTTATCATTGATGGGCATCTGGGTTTGTTCCAAGTCTTTGCTATTGTAAATAGTGCTGCAGGAAACCTAAGTGTGCACGTGTCTCTTTGACTTCATTTTTAATAATTGGTAATCATGAAAACAAGTCCTGGAAATCCTGACTGAGTTGACTTGTAGCTGTCTAAGCAACATCAACCCAGAAACTTGTACTTAAAAGAGTCAATTCTTTGAAGTGTCAATAGTTTAAAGCACCTGTTAGAGTCTTCCCATGAGCCTCTGAGACTCTTCTTTTTTGTCAAAGAAGACCTGTAGCTTTTGTTGTTGTTGTTGTTGTTGTTTCCTTTCCTCTTAAATAATCAGAGACACAATAAAGCAAAAATAAAGCACAGAAAATTATTCTGGTAGGAGAAGTCTAGCACATTTAAAACATGCAAAGTTCAATTTCCTTATTTTCTCAGGATATTAGAAATATTTGATTTATCTGAGTGCTTATTTATCTCTATAAGCTAATCAAAGCAGAGATCCTTTAAGAGACTTTAAAATCTGATTTCTTTATACTCTCCAGAGACACAATCACTGAATGAGTAGTAAAATCCTTTGACCCAAGTAAAGTCTCATGCCTTTCAACTTAACAATCACAAATCTAAAATCAATTATACACTTTTTATTAGAATCACAAAGCCAATGTTACATTCTCCAATGCACTAATTCATTTAAACATTAATTTCAGAACTTTATTCATTATATCCAAACTATTAATGCTATGATTTCATTTACTTCATTATTTCTTTCTTCTAAAACCATTTTGGGGTATAAAAGTCACTTCCCACTAAGCGAACAATTTTGTCATCTCAAACAGGTTGAGGTTACATCATCAATTCATGTTCATGCTATTGTGACTATTTTAGGCCAGACATTTGAGGGTGGAACATGAAATCTGCTTTTGCAGATGTACGTGTGTCTCCCTTAGCAACAGCTACATTATCCTGTATGAAAACAGGGCCGTCTGAGTCCACACATTTTAGATTTCACAAACTATTATTCCTGTGCCAAAGTTATACCCTTATTCAATTCTTTTTTTTTTTTTTATTTGAAAAGGGAGAAGTCAGCACACCTACCAAGGATGCAGGTAACTTCTTTTATATCTTGATGGGATTGTGCATTTCTTGAACTATCATACATGATTTTAATGTATTAAATTATTTTAATGTGTTAAGTGTATTTTATTTTAATGCATTAAATTGTTTTATGATACTTTGAGTGAAATTACCTCAGATACTTTTGACTGAGATGACTCTGTAGTCATCCAATGATATCTCAATCTAGCATAATCTAACATCTTAGTACTTACAAAAACAAAAGCAAACAGCAAAACAAAACCAAACCAACCCTACCAACCAACCAACCCACCAACCGACCGAACGACCAACCAACTGAACAACAACAACAACAACAACAAACTGATTACAACCATTTATTCTTAAATGAACACATCCTTTGTGGGTCTCATCTCTCTCTCCAATCTGCTTTTCACAATATCTGTATAAGACTTGTTGAACCAGCTATGAAGAGAATATAATTTTACGTATTTTGTTACATAGAGAAGAATTTTATTGCTTCTACATATTACTAAAATTACCAAGTGATTCTGCTGAAAATGATACTCATTCCAAGCATAACTTTTAAATGAGAAAACTCAGAATAAAACCACATTATCTATAGCTGAAATCTGTACCTTCATCATTCTTATTTTCCACATTCTCCACTCTAATCAGAAAAAAACCCTGCTTCTCTGCATTGACCCATTTTCTTTGTGTTTCTCTAACATACAGAGTCTATTCAAATTCCATTTCTACCTCCACTCATTTTCTCAGGAACATTTTCCTTGCCCAGAATTTCCTATAGTCCCTCTTCAGATTTTCTAAACTCTAGCTATCCTTTCAGGCTCAGCTTGAGTCTTTGTATAAGACTTTTTGGATTTTTCCATCCATCACTGACCTGTCTGTCTCTCTCTCTGAAATCTTATGTCATGAACGGTCTGTTTCAATAGAGTTATCAGTAGTATTAAGAATATTTATTTCCATTTCCCCATCAACAGTCAAATTTCTTTAGGTAAAGAACCTGGCATATCACTAGTACAGATTACCAGCAGGGCTTGGTATAGAGCTGAGGACATAAAAGGATATTAAAGGAGCCAAATTAGAGTCAAAGCTGCTTTGGGGCAGGGACTGCATCTTTTACCATTTTATTCCCCATCTCTAGTACCTGGCTTTACACTCATTAAGTATTAGTTGAACAAAACAAATGGTTCTCAGTAAATACTTTCTAATCTAAAGATTGTTCTAGCCTGTTCTTAAGTAAAAATATAAAGTGATGTTGAAATAGTTTGCTTTTCATATTGTGAATGGATAGGACTGGAAAAACAGTTATCTTAATTACTAGGGATTACCAAGAATTAATGTTACTGCAAGCTGTTGAACATGAAATTACTGTGCATTTGCCAGCTAGTGTTTTTACTCTAATACCTTTCTATAAAAATACACCTGGCTTGCTATGGCAACAAAATATTTTGTTTTATTTTACCTACACCCCATAATTTTATTTTGGTTATAATCTGATCACCTAATTTATTCAAACTTGAAATACTGTGTTCAGTAAAGCTAAACATGAACCAGGCTTTAAAGTAAACTTCCTGTAAAAAGTAAAATCCCAATAATTTATCTTGGGATTTTAAATTTTATATAGGTAACATTCACTTTTTGCATGTTTCCTTCTGTTGTAGTAAGTAGCAAAACTCAATCACCCTTTCAGGCAAGTCTTCGGTGTAATACAAAATGCTTTCTTACAGATATTGAGTATGCAAGCTATATATAGATAAACAATCATAAGTTCATAATATATGTTTGGCTAGCAGGTATTAAGTGTGACTAGTCACACATGCATAAATCTTACAATACCTACTGAAAAAAATAACATCAGTGATATTTAGGTATTAGTACACATTCAGTGAAAAATAGGAATACTTCTCTGTATTAGTTATCTATTGTTGTATAACAAATTACCTCAAACTTAGCAGTTTAAAGCAATACCCATTTATCTCACCATTTCTTGGGACAAGAATCTGGGCAGGGCTTAGCTGGCTTCTTTTGTTAGGCTCTCAGAGGGCTATAATCCAATAGTCTCTCTTTTAAATCAAGGTTCAAGTGTGTAATTATATTTTTAAATTTTAATTTAAAATTTTTTATTTTTTATTTTTTAGGGTCTTACTATGTTTCCCAGGCTGGACTCAAACTTCTGGGCTCAAGTGGTCATCCCGCCTCAGCCTCCTGAGTAGCTGGGACTATAGATGCATGCCGCCATGCCCTGCCAAAATCATATTTTTGAAGGTCAGTTACTGAAATATTAACTCAGTCTTTCTCTTTCCATTCTTTCTACAATAAATTCTTACCTACCCCAGGAAATCAGATAGCTAGCTAGAGTAAATATTGTGAACTCTGGAAAACATTTAAAATATGCCATGATTGCAACCCATTCACCATTCAGTTAGCTATTATAGAAATATTATTATTATCTTGTTCATTTGTGTATTCCCAGTGCTGGGAATATGGTGCATAGTAGGCTCTGTTAATAAATGTAAGGTGAATAAATAGATGAGTGTACTTATGTGTGAATGAATGGGTGAGGTAGTGAAAGTCTTCTCAGGAAACTTGTTTTGCAGCATTACATTCTGAACACTTCTTCCTGTCTTTTACTCTCCAAGCTCCTGTTTGTTCAGATCCCTGAGAAATCTCTATTATTTCCCAGGTTTTCTTTTAGCTTGTATTCACTCTCTATTATCTTCTGAAAGCTTTATGCCTCTTTTAGTTAAGCTACAATCCTCAAAGTACATCTCAGTTTTTACTGAATTGCAAACTCTTTTTTTGATGAAACTGAGTCTTATTTCTTACGAGAAAATTAGAATTTAATCTGACATGTGAGTCTTTAAGAACTACTTGCTTTTTTGTAGAGAAAGTAGAGATTATCTGTTAAAACCTATCATTTTTGTTTCATGGTATTAACTGAGGTAGAATGAGGAAAATAAATAATAATAACTTCAATTTAAATAATAATAGCTAACACTTACGAAATGTTTATTTTGGGCTTGATGCTGTGTTAAACTCCCTTTACTCACATAACCGTATTTAAATTTCATAACAACCCAGGGATACATACTAGAATTTCTCTCATTTATTGGTGAGAAAATTGAGCCTCAGGCTACAGGTTAAATGACAATCACTTGCTGAAGACCTACAGCTAGAGATTAGTGAAGCTGGAGTGAACTGATGTCTGAGAGATTCCAGAGTCTGTATTCTTTATATTCTAATGTACTTCCCTAGAACCATAACCATCATATTTTCTAACAAAATCTTGAAAATAACTCAAAAACAATTTAAAGAAAATTTAAATGAAATGTTGAACACAGAAAACTTGAAAACAACATGGTTTAATTTAAACAAATAAATATATAAATATAAGCATGTGAGTTAAGATTTTCATGGAATAACATTAAGAAAAAAACTGTTGTCAAGGGGAACAATGGAATGCTTCAGAATTATTTAATACAAAAAAGCAGAGGTTATTTTATATCATACTAACAGAGCCAAGTATGATTAAGAAAACATCTGATGACTGAGAGGTACACAGCCAACAAAGTCACTCAGAGAACTTGAATTAGAAAGTAGAATTGATTTCCAGAAATTTTAAGTGAAGGCTAAAACAAGGTCATGGCACCATAAAAGTCTGGAAGAAACTTTTGAAATCACCAAGGGGCCAAGTTTCTTGTCCAAGACAACATAGCTCATCAGCAGCTGAGCCAGGAGGAAAAACAGAATAATACAACAGGATAACAATCTGTTATGTTCTTTATTCTATGTCTTATTTACTCAGAACTGGAAGTAGATGCTTAGAAAGCATTCATATATTTGCGTTCTCAAACCACATACATATTACGCATGTATTTACAAGGACCAGAGTTGAATGCGAGGGGCAGACATTTGGGAATCTGGCAAACTATTTGCCAGACAAATAAGAATGTTTTTAAAATATGTTACTCAGGGCCGGGCATGGTGGTCATGCCTGTAATCCCAGCACTTTGGGAGGCCGAGGCAGGCAGATTACCTGAGGTCAGGAGTTTGAGACCAATCTGGCCAATAGGATGAAACCCCATCTCATCTAAAAATACAAAAATATTAGCTGGGTGTGGTGGCGTGCACCTGAAATCCCAGCTATTCTGGAGACTGAGGCAGGGGAATTGCTTAAACCAGAGAGGCTGCAGTGAGCCAAGATTGAGCCACTGCACTCCAGCCTGAGCGACAGAGCAAGACTGTCTCAAAAAAAAAAAAAAAAAAAAAAAAAAAGAAGAAGAAGAAAGAAAGAAAAAGAAAAAATTACTCAGACTTCTATCATCTTGGAGTTACGTATTACTTTATAAGGTTATCCTATGAATATTTCAACTTGTTTTTCTTAGACTATCCCAAGTGAAAATGTAATACCAAATCCCAAACAAAACAATCTCTGTCTCTCACACACACACATATACACACCCACACACACACACCCATCACACATCCAGTATTCCACACTATTAGAGTTCTAAAATTCTAAATTATTATATTCAATTAAATGTAATAATTGACAATATTTTAATACTCCCTGTTCATCCTCCACTTTTAGTCCTTCATTTCCCCAATCATCCTTTAAATCAATCTTTGTGCAAATCTCTAGATATTTCATAATGACAAATTTCTAAAACCTAGTATATTAGGCATTGATTTATTCTCTCTCTGTGGAAACTACCAGGAAACCAAGTAACACTGAAATTGGCCAAAATTAATCTTCATTTCTCAATTATATTTCTTCCCTAAATTAGGTTCTGGTTAAGCCTTCCTATATTGGGAGACAGTAATTCTCTTGACTTTTATCTTAAAGAAGCCTGATCATAAAATTGACTCTATCACTTCATGCATTTAACAACTTTAATACAGATCAAAGACTTAAGCTCTAATAAAGATGTACATGTGTGTGTGTGTATTGATGTTTGGTAGGGCAAGAAAGGAAGGAAGTGGAATGGATAGAAGCAGAGACAGACATGAGGTGAAGCTAATTGAGAGTAGAATAGGAAATATAATTAGTTTATCTTTAGTGCATAATATTTATGTGGTTTGTAGTCATTTCTGTATGGTTATTATTAGCTATCCTAGTGTAGCAACGGGTTCTAGGAATAGCTCTGTCACCTGCTGTGTCAGTTAACCCATTGTTATGATATGAAGGTACAGCACCAGAGGTCTTTTTGGACTATAAATGTGTCTCATGGGACCAGGAATAGGAGTAAGTGATTAGTGGATGAGAAGCAAGGATTAAAATGTCTGGAGTCAGAGGCTAGCCTGTGGGAAAATTTCCCAAATCTTTCCTTTAAAATGAAAGAAACTTGATGATAGAGATTTTAAAAATTTGACAAAAATTGTAAAATCTTACAAGGCATTTCTTATAATGAGTTGTAGAGATAAAAGACACTTTCCTAAACTGACAATAGTTAAAAAACCAAATTCCTTTAATCATGCTAGAGGAAATAATAATTATTTTTTATTCTATCTATAGAAAATATTATAAAATTTTTGCCATAGGAAAAGATGATCAAAGAGAATGCAGCCAAAAAATACAGAAAAAACAAATGAATGCTAGGCAGTTAATAAACATATTATTATTCTGGTCTTTGTCAACCTTTTAAGATTTATGACTTGTGATTTTTCTCATTCAAAATAATACCCATTAATAAGACTTGTTTTTAATATGTGTTTTTGGATTCTTTTTCTAGAAGTGAGCACCTCAAATTGTACAAGCTTCAGGTCTCTTCAAAACTTTGTTATACCTTTGGATAGGAGTTCATACTATTTAGAATGGTCACATGTCCAGCTTTGTCAAATATCATTATAAGAGAGTCCTATAGTTGCACAAGTCCTTACCTCCATCGCTCCACTGTAGAGGAAATGTGTTTCATTCCCTTCAGAGTAGTCTCTTCATCACCACTGCATCCATTCTCTCAGATCTCGCCAGATTCTTGGTCTGTTGCTTATATCAGCGTGTGCATTTATAATGTCTATTTAGAACTTACAGAATAAATAACCTTCTAGGTTTAAATTAGATCAGTTTTGAGGGATGTACTCAATGTCACTAAGCCATGTTGGCAGTATGAAGCATGGATTTGTTTATTTATGCATTCAGTAAATAATTAGCATGTATGCATTGCTTTTCTATTGCTGTGTAATAAACTATCCCGAAATTTGGCTTAAAATAAAAACAATTATTTATTATGCTCATGAATCTATATTTTGGAAGGGCTCAATGGGGTTAGTTCATCTTTGTTCCACATAATTTCAGCTGGGGTGGCTTCACTGGGAGCTGGAGAATCCACTTTAAAAATAATTCACCCACATGGCTGGTAAGTTGGTGTTGGCTGGGAGTTCAGTCAAGGCTCTGGGCCAGGCACTTTGGTACCTCTCCACACAGACTGCTCCACTGACTGCTTGGGCTTCCACACAACGTGTGAATAGATTTTAAGAGCCAGGATCCCAATAGAACAATGCAAAAGTGGATGACATGTTTATGACCTAGCTTCAGAAGTCATATGACATCACTTCCTTTGTAGTGGTTGAGACAATAATAAACATTCACTCAGGTTCAAGGGGAGAAGACCCTCCTACTTGATGGACTGAGTGCCAAGGTCACATTTGAAGTAGAACATGTGGGATACTATATTAGTTTCCTAGGACTGTTGTAACAAAGTACCACACAATGGGTAACTTAAAACAATGGAAGGTTTTATTCTCACAGTTCTAGAGGCTGGAAGTCTGAACTTAAGGTGTTGCAGGGCCATGCCCTTTGAATAGCTCAAGAAAGAAACTGTTTGACACCTTTCTCTTAGCTTCTGCTGTTGACAGCAATCTTTGGCTTGTAGTTTCATAACTTCAATCTCTGCCTCCATTGTCATATGACATCCTCTTGCTGTCTGTCTCTTTCTCCTTTTCTTCTGAGGATACCAGTCACATTGCATTAAAGGCCCATCCTACTCCAGTATGGCCTCTTCTGAACTAATCACATCTGTAATGACCCTATTTCCAAGTTTGATAACATTCTGAGGTACTGGGAATTAGGAATTCATTATGTCTTTTGCTGGGTCACAATTCAACTCCTAACATATGGGAAATGTTACGTCTTATCTGGAAAATACAATCAGCCACATTGTACTAAGTAGTAGTCTCTAGGTTACATATAAGTAATTAATTAGTGACCTGTGAGATGTAGGCTCTATGAAAACAAAATTTTATCTAGTGTGTAGAACATTGCTGATACAATATAAGCACACTCTTGAAAATAAGTCATTATACAAAAAGATTCCTGCACATGCATGTTTGTAGCAGCGCAACTTGCAATTGCAAAAATATGGAACCAGTCCAAATGCCCACCAATCCATGAGTAAAGATATTTATCTATCTATATATCTATCTATCTATCTATCTATCTATCTATCTATCTATCTATATGGTTGAATACAAATATATATAAGAATACAAGTCAATCTTAAAAAGGAATGAATTAATGGCATTCACAGCAATCTGGATGGAATTGGAGACTATTATTCTAAGTGAAGTAACTCAAGAATGAAAAACCAAACATCTTATGTTCTCACTCATAAGTGGGAGCTAAGCTATGAGGATGCAAAGGCATAAGAATGACACAATGGACTTTGGGGACTTGAGGGGAAAGGGTAAGAAGGGGGTGAGGGATAAAGGGCTACAAATTGCATTCAGTGCATACTGCTTGGGTGATGGGTGCACCAAAACCTCACAAATGACCACTGATCATGTAACCAAATACTGCCTAGCCCCCAAAACCTATGGAAATTATATATATATATATATATACACACACACACACACACACATTCTTTCTATATAAATAGATAAAGCGATAAAAACAGATAAAGACTCTGAGTTAGAGTTACAGTTTTGACTAAAACAAACTTCAATTAAATTATCACACAATAATATAAGTACAAACTAAATACATGCTATGCATTCAAATTTAGCAAACAATTACTAAGCACTAATTGCCTGCTAGGCATTGCTCTAAGTAGGGGCATAGAGCAGTGAACTAAACAGTTTTAATCCTTGTGCAATGTCAGAGAACAGATAATCCAATATATAGATACTAAATTAAACATTCATAAGTACTGTAGAGAAAAATCAAAAAAGAGAAAGGAAATAGGGACTGATACTGCTGGTGATATTTTACGTAGAATGCTCCTTAAGTCAGTATCACAGAGAAGTTAACATTTCTGCAGAGATCTGAAAGAAATAAAAGAATGAGTCATACACATATCGGGCAATGTGCTCCAGGAAGAGGGAAGGTCAAAAGCAAAGGCCTTGATAAGAAAAAAGGTTTGGCATGTTTGAGAACTGCAAGGAAGCCCGAGTGGAACACGCAAAGGGGAAAGAGGGAGGAATGGAGGTCAGGGCCTTCTAAGCAAGCAAGTGTAAAGACTTTGATTTTTGCTCCAAGTGAAATGGCACCCATGGAGGGTTGTGAGGAGAGGGACTGGTGTAATTGGACATATGCAGGATCTCAGCTCCCATGTGACTTCTGCTTTTAGCTCCTCTGTCATTCCCAAAATAAAAGGTTTAGATGATTATGAGAATATGTAGCAGGGGGATGTAATCTAGTGTGTATGTTGGGATTTGAAAGGACATCCTGGAGGTGTTTCTTATGGGACTAAAAGAGTGCCTGGCTCTTAGCTGATTATCTCCTGAATCTGGAGATGATAATTATTAATTTTATTTCAACTTGATTTTCAACAGATACAAAAGTTCCGTTCTTTAGCTTTCTCATATTGCATGTCAAAATATCTCTAGTATTTCAAATACCTATACGAAAAGAAAAAAAATTTAGTGATGATTTTATTCAAATGGCATTTTTACTCAGGAGTGATAAGGATAATCCACATCAGCACAAGGGAAACCGAAGCTCTCTGTATTATCCTGTCATGTAGAAAATAATGCTCAGCATGAATGATAGGAGCTAAAATATGTCACTTGTTAAAAGGAAGAGAATAAAAATTTAGTTTTATATATTATGAACATGCTGTAATTATAAAGTCAGTGTAACAGTTTTTAATAACACAATGATCTAAAATTACTTCTTTACCATATACTACCGTAAAATGAAGAAACGATTTTTAAAATTCCAAAGTGAAAGTTGTGAACTCAGAAAATCTGAGACAGGTCTCAGTAAATTTAGAAAGTTTATTTTGCCAAGGTTGAAGATGCACCTGTGTCACAGTCTCAGGAGGTCCTGATGACATGTGCCCAAGGTGGTCAGGGCACATCTTGGTTTTATACATTTAGGGAGACATGAGACATCAACCAATATATGTAAGAAGTACATTGGTTCAGTCTGGAAAGGCGGGACAACTTGAAGCAAAGGCAGGAAGACTGGAAGTGGGGAGGGAGCTTCCAGGTCACAGATAGATGATACACCAACAGTTGCATTCTTGTGAGTTTCTGGTTAGCCTTTCCAAAGGAGTCAAATAAGGTGTGCCTCTATCTCAATGAGCAGAGGAGTGACTTTGAATAGAATAGGAGGCAGGTTTGCCCTAAGCAGTTTCCAGCTTGAGTTTTCCTTAGTGATTTTGGGGGCCCAAGATATTTTCCTTTCACATTTCCCCTCTTTTCTTTTTTCAAATATTTTGCAGACAGCATTTTACAAGAAAATGAGTCTCTGGCCTCAGGTTTCATCTGCTCTCTCATGGCTAGGACAGTTTATTCCTAGATGGGTAGGTCCAAAAAGCCCACTTTTAGCAGGTCATGAAGTCTCAGTCCTGTGAAGAGAAAATAGGGGAGGGGAAGGGAGAAAAAACAACAACAAAATAACAACCCTGGAAAAATTGATATAGACCTCGTTACCCTGAAGTCCATACATTAGTAGGCAGGTATGAAAGTGGCTTATGTACATAAATAGGTGAAGTTTAGGTTGTCTGACTTCCGTTCGCAGCATTTTAAGAAATCATCACTTAGTTTTCAGTGACTCCAAAGTAGGAAAAATAAAAAAGAAAAGAAAAAAAGTTGAAAACATTATTTTGAAGACTTGTAGCCAAGAAAAATAAGAATTCAGTCCAAACTGTAGAAAATAGTAACAATTGGAAAAAAAGAAAAAATTGGTCACGGCTGGAATCTAACAACAGGTTGTTCACTGAAAGACTCAAACTCTGTAAAATATTTGAAGAGATTTATTCTGAGCCATATATGAGTGACCAGCCCATGACACAGCCCACAGGAGATCCTAAAAACATGCACCCAAGATGGATGGGGTACAGCGTGATTTTATGTATTTTAGGGAGGCATGAGACATCCATCAAATACATTTAAGAAATACATTGTTTTGGTTCAGAAAGGTAGGACAGCTCAAAGGGGGGCTTCCAGGCTATGGGTAGATTTAAATATTTTCTGGTTGACAATTGGTTGTTTTTCTGAAGATCTGGGATCAATGGAAAGGAATGTTCAGGTTAAGATAAAGAATTGTGGGCTGGGCGTGGTGGCTCACTCCTGTAATCCCAGCACTTTGGGAGACTGAGGCGGGCAGATCATGAGGTCAGGAGATCAAGACCATGGCGAAACCCTATCTCTACTAAAAATACAAAAAAATTAGCCAGGCACAGTGGCGGGCACCTGTAGTCCCAGCTACTCGGGAGGCTGAGGCAGGAGAATGGTGGGAACCTGGGAGGCGGAGCTTGCAGTGTGCTGAGATGGCACCACTGCACTCCAGCTTGGGTGACAAAGTGAGACTCCATCTCAAAAAAAAGAAAAGATAAAGAATTGTGGAGACCAGGTTTTATTGTGCAGAGGAATCTCTCAGCAGACTTCAGAGAGAGGGCAGGGTGTAAAATGTTTCTTATGGGACTAAAAGAGTGCCTGGTTCTTAGCTGATTATCTCCTGAATCTGGAAAGAAAGGAAGAAAAACAAAGGGGAAGGGGGATTCTCTACAGATGTTGATTTTTCCCACAAAAGACTTTGAAGGGCAATTTCAAGGTATGGCAAGTAAATATATTTTGGGGTTAAGTAGTTTTTCCTTGTCTCATAATGTTATGCCAGAGTCATATTGAAAAGTAAGTCATGATATATAGGGTCAAATAAAACCCATATGATGAGAATTTATGGTTTGTAGGGCATGACTCCCTAGACCCCTTAGGTAGGAATTTGGGCAAGATAAAAAATCAGAGCCTAGAGGGCGGAGCAAGATGGCCGAATAGGAACAGCTCCAGTCTCCATCTCCCGGCGCGAGCGACACAGAAGACCGGTGATTTCTGCATTTTCAACGGAAGTACTGGGGTCATCTCACTGGGGAGTGCCGGACAATCAGTGCTGGTCAGCTGTTGCAGCCCGACCAGTGAGAGCTGAAGCAGGGCGAGGCATTGCCTCACCTGGGAAGTGCAAGGGGGAAGGGAATCCCTTTTCCTAGCCAGGCGAACTGAGACACACAACACCTGCAAAATCGGGTAATTCCCACCCCAATACTGTGCTTTAAGGAAACAGGCACACCAGGAGACTATACCCACACCTGGCCGGGAGGGTCCCATGGCCACAGAGCCTCCCTCATTGCTAGCACAGCAGTCTGTGATCTAACCACAAGGCAGCAGCGAGGCTGGGGGAGGGGCGCCCGCCATTGCTGAGGCTTAAGTAGGTAAACAAAGCCGCTGGGAAGCTCGAACTGGGTGGAGCTCACAGCAGCTCAAGGAAACCTGCCTGTCTCTGTAGACTCCACCTCTGGGGACAGGGCACAGCTAAAAAACAACAGGGGAAGCAGCAGAGGCCTATGCAGACCCGAACGACTCTGACAGCTTAGAAGAGAGCAGTGGATCTCCCAACACAGAGGTTGAGATCTAAGAACGGACAGACTGCCTGCTCAAGTGGGTCCCTGACCCCTGAGTAGCCTAACTGGGAGACATCCCCCACTAGGGGCAGTCTGACACCCCACACCTCGCAGGGTGGAGTACACCCCTGAGAGGAAGCTTCCAAAGTATGAATCAGACAGGTACACTTGCTGTTCAGCAATATTGTATCTTCTGCAACCTCTGCTGCTGATACCCAGGCAAACAGGGTCTGGAGTGGACCTCAAGCAATCTCCAACAGACCTACAGCTGAGGGTCCTGACTATTAGAAGGAAAACTATCAAACAGGAAGAACACCTATACCAAAACCCCATCAGTATGTCACCATCATCAAAGACCAGAAGCAGATAAAACCACAAAGATGGGGAAGAAGCAGGGCAGAAAAGCTGGAAATTCACAAAATAAGAGCGCATCTCCCCCTGCAAAGGAGCGCAGCTCA
Source organism: Piliocolobus tephrosceles (assembly GCF_002776525.5). NCBI lineage: Eukaryota > Metazoa > Chordata > Mammalia > Primates > Cercopithecidae > Piliocolobus > Piliocolobus tephrosceles. The sequence continues at coordinate 46,531,234 of NC_045436.1, forward strand.
TCCAGCAACGGATCAAAGCTGGTCAGAGAATGACTTTGATGAGATGAGAGAAGAAGGCTTCAGTCCATCAAACTTCTCAGAGCTAAAGGAGGAATTACGTACCCAGCGCAAAGAAACTAAAAATCTTGAAAAAAGAGTGGAAGAATTGATAGCTAGAATAATTAATGCAGAGAAGGTCATAAATGAAATGACAGAGATGAAAACCGTGACACGAGAAATACGTGACAAATCCACAAGCTTCAGTAACCGACTTGATCAACTGGAAGAAAGAGTATCAGCGATTGAGGATCAAATGAATGAAATGAAGCGAGAAGAGAAACCAAAAGAAAAAAGAAGAAAAAGAAATGAACAAAGCCTGCAAGAAGTATGGCATTATGTAAAAAGACCAAATCTACGTCTGATTGGGGTGCCTGAAAGTGAGGGGGAAAATGGAACCAAGTTGGAAAACACTCTTCAGGATATCATCCAGGAGAACTTCCCCAACCTAGTAGGGCAGGCCAACATTCAAATTCAGGAAATACAGAGAACGCCACAAAGATACTCCTTGAGAAGAGCAACTCCAAGACACATAATTGCCAGATTCAACAAAGTTGAAATGAAGGAAAGAATCTTAAGGGCAGCCAGAGAGAAAGGTCGGGTTACCCACAAAGGGAAGCCCATCAGACTAACAGCAGACCTCTCGGCAGAAACTCTACAAGCCAGAAGAGAGTGGGGGCCAATATTCAACATTCTTAAAGAAAAGAATTTTAAACCCAGAATTTCATATCCAGCCAAACTAAGTTTCATCAGTGAAGGAGAAATAAAATTCTTTACAGATAAGCAAATGCTTAGAGATTTTGTCACCACCAGGCCTGCCTTACAAGAGACCCTGAAGGAAGCCCTAAACATGGAAAGGAACAACCAGTACCAGCCATTGCAAAAACATGCCAAAATGTAAAGACCATCGAGGCTAGGAAGAAACTGCATCAACTAACGAGCAAAATAACCAGTTAATATCATAATGGCAGGATCAAGTTCACACATAACAATATTAACCTTAAATGTTAATGGACTAAATGCTCCAATTAAAAGACACAGACTGGCAAACTGGATAAAGAGTCAAGATCCATCAGTCTGCTGTATTCAGGAGACCCATCTCACATGCAGAGACATACATAGGCTCAAAATAAAGGGATGGAGGAAGATCTACCAAGCAAATGGAGAACAAAAAAAAAGCAGGGGTTGCAATCCTAGTCTCTGATAAAATAGACTTTAAACCATCAAAGATCAAAAGAGACAAAGAAGGCCATTACATAATGGTAAAGGGATCAATCAACAGGAAGAGCTAACTATCCTAAATATATATGCACCCAATAGAGGAGCACCCAAATTCATAAAGCAAGTCCTTAGAGACTTACAAAGAGACTTAGACTCCCATACAATAATAATGGGAGACTTCAACACTCCACTGTCAACATTAGACAGATCAATGAGACAGAAAGTTAAGGATATCCAGGAATTGAACTCCTCTCTGCACCAAGTGGACCTAATAAACATCTATAGAACTCTCCACTCCAAGTCAACAGAATATACATTCTTCTCAGCACCACATCACACTTATTCCAAAATTGACCACATAACTGGAAGTAAAGCACTCCTCAGCAAATGTAAAAGAACAGAAATTATAACAAACTGTCTCTCAGACCACAGTGCAATCAAACTAGAACTCAGGACTAAGAAACTCAATCAAAACCGCTCGACTACATGGAAACTGAACAACCTGCTCCTGAATGACTACTGGGTACATAACGAAATGAAGGCAGAAATAAAGATGTTCTTTGAAACCAATGAGAACAAAGATACAACATACCAGAATCTCTGGGACACATTTAAAGCAGTGTGTCGAGGGAAATTTATAGCACTAAATGCCCACAAGAGAAAGCAGGAAAGAACTAAAATTGGCACTCTAACATCACAATTAAAAGAACTGGAGAAGCAAGAGCAATCACATTCAAAAGCTAGCAGAAGGCAAGAAATAACTAAGATCAGAGCAGAACTGAAGGAGATAGAGACACAAAAAACCCTCCAAAAAATCAATGAATCCAGGAGTTGGTTTTTTGAAAAAATCAACAAAATTGACAGACCGCTAGCAAGACTAATAAAGAAGAAAAGAGAGAAGAATCAAATAGACGCAATTAAAAATGATAAAGGGGATATCACCACCGACCCCACAGAAATACAAACTACCATCAGAGAATACTATAAACACCTCTATGCAAATCAACTAGAAAATCTAGAAGAAATGGATAATTTCCTGGACACTTACACTCTTCCAAAACTAAACCAGGAAGAAGTTGAATCCCTGAATAGACCAATAGTAGGCTCTGAAATTGAGGCAATAATTAATAGCCTACCAACCAAAAAAAGTCCAGGACCAGATGGATTCACAGCTGAATTCTACCAGAGGTACAAAGAGGAGCTGGTACCATTCCTTCTGAAACTATTCCAATCTATAGAAAAAGAGGGAATCCTCCCTAACTCATTTTATGAGGCCAACATCATCCTGATACCAAAGCCTGGCAGAGACACAACAAAAAAAGAAAATTTTAGACCAATATCCCTGATGAACATCGATGCAAAAATCCTCAATATAATACTGGCAAAACAGATTCAGCAGCACATCAAAAAGCTTGTTGACCATGATCAAGTGGGCTTCATCCCTGGGATGCAAGGCTGGTTCAACATTCTCAAATCAATAAACGTAATCCAAACAAACCCATCAAAAAGTGGGCAAAGGATATGAACAGACATTTCTCAAAAGAAGACATTCATATAGCCAACAGACACATGAAAAAATGCTCATCATCACTTGCCATCAGAGAAATGCAAATCAAAACCACAATGAGATACCATCTCACACCAGTTAGAATGGCAATCATTAAAAAGTCAGGAAACAACAGGTGTTGGAGAGGATGTGGAGAAATAGGAACACTTTTACACTGTTGGTGGTATTGTAAACTAGTTCAACCATTATGGAAAACAGTATGGCGATTCCTCAGGGATCTAGATCTAGATGTACCATATGACCCAGCCATCCCACTACTGGGTATATACCCAAAGGATTATAAATCATGCTGCTATAAAGACACATGCACACGTATGTTTATTGCGACACTATTCACAATAGCAAAGTCTTGGAATCAACCCAAATGTCCATCTGTGACGGACTGGATTAAGAAAATGTGGCATATATACACCATGGAATATTATGCAGCCATAAAAAAGGATGAGTTTGTGTCCTTTGTAGGGACATGGATGCAGCTGGAAACCATCATTCTTAGCAAACTATCACAAGAACAGAAAACCAAACACCGCATGTTCTCACTCATAGGTGGGAACTGAACAATGAGATCACTTGGACTCGGGAAGGGGAACATCACACATCGGGGCCTATCATGTGGGGGAAGGTGGGAGGGATTGCATTGGGAGTTATACCTGATATAAATGACGAATTGATGGGTGCTGACGAGTTGATGGGTGCAGCACACCAACGTGGCACAAGTATACATATGTAACAAACCTGCACGTTATGCACATGTACCCTAAAACTTAAAGTATAATAATAATAAAAATAAACAAATAAATCAGAGCCTAGTACTCAAGGTGTCCTACTGTTTTGAAACATAATTTTTTTTCTCTCTCCAGTTTCCCATTTTACTAAAGACAAATCATGGTAGGATGGGTTTGCTTATTATACGTGGCCTAAATATTTGTATACAGTGCAGTAAGAATAATTATTTTTTGCATAGGATTTTAAATTGGCTTTGATGAAACTTTCTTCCATAAGAGGAATCTCAGATAAGACTTTTTAAAGCCCAGCCCAGTCACAGATTGTGCCATCAAATACCCATGAGTTGGGTGAAATTTCCTCTCCTCTTGAGGTTCCAAGATAAGCCTGGGGCTTCTGCGCCTGTCAGAAAGTGATATTCTTTTTTTTTTTTTTTTTTTTTTTTTTTTTTACCACAGGTCAGAAACCCTGTACAGGGACTGTGTACACAAAATATGAGGCCAGTTTTGCCAAGGGCTTTATTGGCTCCATAAGTCAAGTTTGATCCCTTAAAGGAAAGCTCACTATTCTAGTCAAAGCCTTGCTAGAATAACCGATTTCTCCAGCTGTGTCCTGTTATAAATGAAAACAGATTATTATTGCACTTATGCAAATAACTGTATTGCCGTAAGTTAAGAATACTCATAAGTAGTTTCCAATTCTGGAGAAATCAGGTAGAGACAAGCAAATATGCTCCAAATTTTGTTCACAGGAGTATACTAAATTGTTAAAAGCTGTCAATAGCTCAAAGAAAAGTTTTAAGACTCTGAAAAACAAACAAACAAAAAGGATCAGCAAACATATTAAGCAAAAAGTCAAAAAGATTGGTTCAGTTCATGCAGTTAATTCCTGTTCTGCTTGATACTTATGGTTATTTTAGCTGTCCATGAGTCCTGAAAGTTTTTCCTCTATTCTCATGTCACAGCTTCCAAAGTTATGGGGAATCTGTCTTCAAGATTACCTGTTGGAGATTTATAGCTGATTATAAAACCATCTTTTAAAGAGGACTGCAAAAGACAACAATTGTCCATGGATGAAAATAAGTTTTAAGGCAGCCATATTTAAAAGGCACAATTGACAAGGAAATTTATTACATCTGTGCTACACAATAATTTTAACATAGCAATTACAGTTATTACTGATAATGTACACTAAGTTATATCAAAATTGCAGGAGTTTCCCATAATTTTGGAACACATACCAATAATGTATTTATACAAATACAGCCCAAAGAAACCCAAACACCATTTCATATTTGACAGTGTTTCCTATATAATTTTTTATACCAAATAAACCAAATTATACCAGTTTTGAACTTTAGAGAATCTAATGTCTTAAAGGATAAATTAGATTAGAGAAAGACATAATTCGTAATTTGATTTCGGAAAGTCTGTCAAATATAAAAGATTTAAGACACTTGATATTACAATATAGGATTACAAGTCATTGTAAAGTAATTTGTTTAACAAAAGTGATAATTCAAGGATTTCAAAAAAAGCAATAATCCTCATTATTTGAGAGAGGAGACTTAATTTTCTAAAAAACAAGCCCTAATAAAAACAGCACAAAATCAACTACATTTGTTTTTCAAAATTTTGTAAATGATCTATAAAATTTAATCTTGATTATAAAATATAACTTCAATAAGCCTTTTATAACCTTTATTAAGGAGTTGGTTAATGCTTCAAGAAAACCTTGTTAATATTTTTTTAAGCGAAGACATTTCTGACTCAGGGGTCCATATATTGGTTTTGCATCAGTGTGCCTTTGATGTTAATAATTAATTTATAGAAAAACTGAACTTATTTTATCTTTCAAAATCAGCCCTTACAATCTTGCACTCTCATTTCTTTTGCAATAGCTCCTGGGCCTTGAGGAGTTGAATAGCTTTAATTTCTTGCCCTGTGTTTCAGGAAAGCAGTTTATTTTGATTGGCATCTTCTATGAGGCCTGAAGATGAGGCTTTAATTACTCTCAGTGTTTAAAATTTAGCAGGATTTGGTGTCCTTTTTAGACCCAGGCAAAGCCCTGTAACACAATGTACAAGGACTTCAAAAGCACATATAGGAAAACACATGGATGTAATAACCTTAATTTAAAATTCTCTCAGCTTTTTTTTTCCTAGCCAACCGAAACTTAACAATAATATGACAACCTGATTATATTCAAGTTTTTGGTTTTATATTTTAATATATATAAATCCTCTTATTTTGACTTACACGGACCATTCATGGCTTTCTGGTTTGTTGTGAACATCTCTCCTTTTTAAATAACCTCAAAAAACTTCTTTAATTTTATAATTTCCTTTACATATTGTTTTATTTCCTGGTTCATTTTGCCTTATTTTATACACAACCTTTAAATAAGCTTTGAATTAGACAAACATTTTTCACCTTTTTTTTTTTTGAAAAAAAGACACACTTCAATGTTTTTCTTTTCTTTCTTTTTTTTAGAAGAATGTTTTCCTACAATATGTATTTATTGGAAAATACTCAAATAATGAAACATCTATTATTTAATTTAACTTTATATTCTAAATTATGACCAGTTTGCCTACAAGTGTTTATCTTGTTACATTTATCTAATTATTTTTTTAATTGTTTACCTAGATTATTTATGAAAGCTGTGATAGTCATGATTTAAAGTTCTGAAACCACCATTGCAAAATTATAGCTGAGACAGTGCATAAAAGAGTTGACCTAACTGACTCCATCTTGCTTATAATCTCCAAGCCATCCTTGTTCTTTCCTGGGCATAGACTGAACTAACTTTGGGAGAAACTTAGTTTATAGTTTAACTTTGAAGCAAAGGTGATAACAGTCCTTTCCCCAAAGAAACCTCCTTATTGTCTGTGGACTAGACTGCCTAAAGCCACAGGATTAGAAGTTATAGTAATCTTACTAAATTCAAGATGCAGCTATTTTCATTAAACCCATCTCAATGTCTTATTTACATTAGAAAAGATCATTCTGATTTGGGATGGGTTTATAGTTTTGTAACCCCTATGGCACATTTTGACACCTTATAGTATTTGGCAGGGATAAGTATGAAATTGCTTGATTAACATATTCAAACAAAAATGTATACTGGGCAATTCTTAAGACATTTCTAATATTACTTTACCAATAATTTTTTTTTTTTTTTTTTTTTTTTTTTTTTTGAGACAGAGTCTTGCTCTGTCGCCTAGGCTGGAGTGCAGTGGTACTATCTCAGCTCACTGCAAGCTCCGCCTCCTGGGTTCACACCATTCTCCTGCCTCAGCCTCCTGAGTCACTGGGATTACAGGCACCCACCATCATGCCCAGCTAATTTTTTGGTATTTTTAGTAGAGACGGGGTTTCACTGTGTTAACCAGGATGGTCTTGATCTCCTGACCTCATGATCTGCCCGCCTTGGCCTCCCAAAGCGCTAGGATTACAGGCATGAGCCACTGCGCCCAGCCACTTTACCAATAATTTTAAAGTTAACTTGTTTATTAAAAATTTTACTTAAGTAAAAGCATTTGACTAGTCTTTTCTTTTTTAGTATCTAAGCACTTTTATTTTTTTAAGCCAATTAAAAATTGGAATTTCAAGCCAATTAATTAGAGCTCTTTTATGTATTTTTAGTAGTAAAATATTCTGTACGCAACACATAAATACGTATAAAATTGTATTAGGCATGCCGTGGAAGTACATTTTATAGACTTATAAAGACACTCCTCCCCCTGTTTTTTTCTATCTTAGACTTTCAGATTCTTGATAATCTGCTTCACAACCCTAAGCAGTTGTCAGCTAAATAGCCTTAAATTTTCACATTAAAGGAAACAGCTGAGGTGAAAATCAAATAGCAAAGTTTACATCAGTCTAAAATTTTTTTTAAGCAAAGACATTTCTGAGTGTGTAAACTCTGTTCTTCCTTAAAAACCCAAGAGTAGCCTCTGTTGCAATGCTATTTTAGTCAAAAAATCCAGTGAAAACAAAATTCAGTCAACTGAGGAGAAAAAAAGAGCTTTTGCTCAAAAAAAAAAAAAAAAAAAAAAAAAAAGGCAAGGTCTTAGAAGAGAAAAACAAACAACCCCCCTCAAACCTGAAGGCCTTTAAAATACAAACATGCATACATACATGCACACATCTTGGATATTAGCCTTTAAATTAAGCTGACTTTTAACTATTGAGCTCCTTTAACAACAACAAAACATCTTTTTAAATTGCATTACCATATTTTAGCTAAGACAAAATGCTGCTAAACTAACAACGATCACACAAATTATACAATTTCTGAGAGTTCTAAGTGTAAGCAGAATTAACACCAGCTGGTTGTTAATGCTAACTTTAGTTGTTTAAAAAGAATTTGGAAGACAGAATCCCAAACTAGTTTTTTACCTTGTGATGGGCCTCAGGCTGTGATTGCTCCCTACCATCCTAGAGGTAGGGAAAAAAACCTCAACTTCCCTCTTGTAAGTGAGCTCAAACTCCATAAAGGAGTTATCTGCCTTCCATCGTCATGGAAGCAGGAAAACTTGCCTTCCTGTTGGAAGCAAGTAAAACTCCAGAAAAAGGGAAGTTGTACAGCAAAATAAACTTTAGATCTCACCCAAATTTTTGGAGCTCAGGAATTCTCTGGAGGGGCTGCTCTCATACCTCAGCAAATTATCCTGTTGGTTTGAGCCATAAAGTTAGCTCATGCTGGTACCAAGCACTGTTAGGAGATTTGTCAAAAGCCAGGGGTATCTCCACTTAGAATCCCTTCATGATTACCAAAATATGAAACCAGAAAATCTGAGACAAGTCTCAGTTAATTTAGAAAGTTTACTTTGCCAAGGTTGAGGATGTGCCTGTGATACAGCCTCAGGAAATCCTGACCACATGTGCCCAAGGTGGTCAGGCCACAGCTTGGTTTTATACATTTAGGGAGACATTGTAGCAGGACCAGCTGCAGACAAAACTCCTCAGACACCGAGTGAAAGAAGGAAGGAGCTTTATTCAGCTGGGAGCTTTGGCAGACTTGTGACTCAAAAGCTGAGCTCCCCAAGTGAGCAATTCTGTCGTTTTTAAGGGCTTACAACTCTAAGGGGGTCTGCAGGAGAAGGTCGTGATCAATTGAGCAAGCAGGGGGTACATGACAGGGGGCTGCATGCTCCAGTAATCAGAATGCAACAGAACAGAACAGGGATTTTCACAGTATTTTTCCATGCAATGTCTGCAATCTATAGAAAACATAATTGGTTAGGTCAGGGTTCGATCTTTAACAACCAGGCCCAGAGTGTGGTGCTGGGCTGTCTATCTGTGGATTTCATTTCTGCTTTTTAGTTTTTTCTTCTTTCTTTGGAGGCAGAAATTGGGCATAAGACAATACGAGGGGTGGTCTCCTCCCTTAACATGAGGCATCAATCAATATATGTAAGTACATTGGTTCCGTCTGGAAAGGCTGGATAATTTGAAGCAAAGGCAGGAAGACTGGAAGTAGGGAGGGAGCTTCAAGGTCACAGATAGGTGATACGGAAATGGTTACATTCTTTTGAGTTTCTGGTTAGCCTTTCCAAAGGAGGCAAATAAGATATGCCTCTTTCTCAGTGAGCAGAGAAGTGACTTTGAATAGAATAGGAGGCAGGTTTGCCCTAATCTGTTTCCATCTTGAGTTTTCCTTAGTGATTTTGGAGGCTCAAGATATTTTCCTTTCACAAAGTATATCCAGGGGTATGGAAACATTACACAGTGTTGGGATGTGCTGGGAAACATAACTCTAGGTTAGAGTTTGGCAAAGTTGAACCTGTGGGCCAAATCCTGCCCATTGTCTATTTTTATAAATAAAGTTTTATTGGAACAGAGCCACACCCATTTATTTAAATCTTTTTTACAGCTACTTTTTGCTACAGTGGCAGAATTGTGTAGTGGTGACAAAGACTGTATGATATTCAAAGTCAAAAATATTTATTATCTGGCCCTTTACAGAAAATGTTTTTTGCCTCTGCTGAAGTAAGATGAAAGGGTAGGTGCAGAGACAGTAGTCTGTAACTCTCTCCAAATCTTGGAAAGGTAAAGTGATTATTGCTAGTAAGGAGGAATTTGTAAAAGTTACCTTTTTTACAATCAAAGTATTTATTGATGAATAAATAAACCTAGAGCCATTATGTATAACTGTTATAAATACATTTGGAAATTGCTCACAAAACTGTTTCTACACCTCTTTTTCATATTGATCAATGTCATCACTCAATTTTCTAAGCCAGAAATCTAGCTAATGTCCTAAATTCTTCTTTCTCTTTCCCTGCTTTATCACCAACTCACGTACCTCTCTCCATTCTTACTATCATAACCCTGGGCCAGGCCCCCTGGAATTCCAGACTTGCTTGGTATTCAACCAACATTTCCTAACAGCCTTTCCCACCTCCACACATTCTTCTGTATTCAATTTCTATCCTACAGTGTGACCTTTTAAAAGGTCCAAATCCCCTATTTATATCCTTCAATGGTTTTTTATTGCTTTTAGAAAAAAATCCAAACTCTGGCGCATAATTTATAGAGAGCCCTTCACAAATGGCCTTTATTTGACTAACTTCTCTTTACCCTTCAGGTCCCAGTTTATCTATTAATTCCTCCAGGGATCCTTCTCTGGTGCTCAAGTCTGGGTTGTCACCCTCAAATGTTCTCCTTAGGTGCTTTGCAGTTTCTGTTTTAGAACAAAACACATTGCATTGTAATTGTTTGTTTAATTGTCTGTCTGAGCAGTCTAACACTGCCAGGGCAAGGACCATGTCTTCATTAACTGGGAACACAATGGGAGAGAAACAGACATAGTCCCTATTGTAGACACTTGTAGCATGGTGAGAGAAACTGATATTTTCCAAGTAATTACTCAAATTTAAGCAGAAGAATCCTTTTCATAGATTTTTAAACTGAGGCTCTCTATTCCTTTTTACTGAAATCATTCTTGTCATCTTAGGGTTCTTCTCCCATTCATTGATTTAGGAAGAAGGCAAAGACTGGCTAGAATAATGAGATCACTGATAAGTTTTGAATGTAATGGTTCATAGTAAGACAGTATTCTTGAAGGCCAAGTTTCAGTTGCGAGAGCTAGTCACCCCAAGGAGAGAAGGGATTCCTGAATTCTAAAAGCTTCCCTTTAACTCATTTCCCATTTAGAAAAAAAAGGTGCAGCTCACTGCCAGGGCTCACTTACTTTTACATAAACATGCTCTTTCAGGCCAAAGCAAATCTGACTGATTTTCTATGTGAAAATAAAGTATAAAAACTGTTCATGGTGTTATTTCTAAACAGAACGTGTCTCTAATCCTAATGTAACAGAAATGTATATGATGTTACATTAGGATTGGAGATAAGCACTCTCAGGGCACACAGGAAATGGGTTAATAATCAATACTCAAAGCTTGTGGGACTAAGATAGAATTTTTCTAACCTCTAGGGTAGGGAGGGTGAAGAATAAGTTACACAGGGAGAAGACAAAAGCCCTCTTTGGTCTAAATAGAGGATCCTGAAACATGAGGGAGAGAACAGCAAAAGAGTTTTCCTTCCTTGCTTTCCTTTCCATAACTCAGGGAAGCCTCTTAAGGAAGCCCTGAATTCATCATGATGCTGGAGAAACATGGTACCTTGGAGGCTGACAGCAATGTTTGAGGCTGGTAATTAGGTGAATGGGCTTGATACAAGGATAGACATCTAGAATTCCAGAGTCTTTTAGAGAGAGAGGATTGGTGGGAAAAAAAACATGCTGTAGGAACTGACAAAAAGTCTTATTTATAATTGTATCTCAAGCATCTACTAGAGTTTACTGGCACATAGTAGTAATTAATACATATTTAGGGAATAAATTGAATGAGGAGTAGAAGAAAAGGAAAGAAATTGAGTTTTTATTTATTTAACAGGAATTTGTAAAGAAAATTGTCATGTTGATTCCTGACATACAGTCTCTTAACTGAGGAATTGATAATAATTCTCTAATTTCAGGAGAGCAACCTTATGATTGAGTGATCTTAAGGAACTAACAAAATTCTTATGTTCTTCTTATGTTCTTGGTTTCTCTACATGGCTCCAGAATGTGGCAGATTACTTGATCTAAAACTTCTGCAACATATTTCATTTCTTATATTAATTTCTGGTATAACTATTCCTGTCTAGTGCCTAGCACAGTATGTTATACATAGTCAACACTCAACACATATTTGTTGACTCGATTACTAAAGAATTCATTTAGGCTGGGCAAGGTGGCTCACCCCTGTAATTCCAGAACTTTGGGAGGCCAAGAGAGGTGGATCACTTAAGTCCAGGAGTTCGAGATCAGCCTGGGCAACATGGCGAAACCCTGTCTGTATTAAAAGTACGAAAACTAACCGGGCGTGGTGGCGTGTGCCTGTAGTCCCAGTTACTCAATGGGTTGAGGCAGGAGGATCACCTTAATCTTGTGAAGTTGAGGCTGCAGTGAGCCATGATCTTGTCACTTCACTCCAGCCCTGGGAAACAGAATGAGACTGTGTGTCAAAAAAAAAAAAAAAAAAAAAAAAAAAAAAATCATTTAATCTCCAGATCTGAAAACTTTGGAGGAAGACAAGATTCCCTTCTCTCTTAAATCATATTTGTATGAATTATCTGCTAAGCATTTGGTATAAAGTAGGTTCTCCAAAATATCTGTTGAAGAAATTAAATGAATAAGGAGGAAAGGGGAAGAAAAAGTTTGGCTCACTTTGCATACTTCTGCCACAGAGATCTTTCCAAATAACTTATGTCAAGCTTAAAATCTGTTCTCTCTCCATTACCTTCAATATTACTTTAAAATTTGCATTTGCCATGAGACCCTATTTTCAATCTCATGATCATATAAACATTATTGAAGGATATATTTTTAAAAGAATTAGCTTTTTTCCTTCTCTTATGCATTTTAAGAAGAATGGATTCCTTTCTTTTGCTGAATGAGGTATGTGAGGCATGAGTTGTAAAAGCAAGTGAAGGTGGTAGTCTATACATAAGAGATAGAGAAATGTAGGCATTGGGATATATGGTTGTAAAGTACATGACATCCTTAGGTGTAGATTGTCTACTGTCTACTGAAGGATGTTTGATCTGTTCTAATTCTTGCTTTCTACTAGGGTTCACTGCAGACTTCTCTGCCGGGTAAACTTAGGCATTCCTCTTTCTCAGCTTGGACAAGATGTGATTCAAATTTCCCCTTCCTGATAACTTGGCCTCTGTTTAGCCCTTGATAGTTCTGAGACACTTTTGAGTCTTTTTCACACCCTCCATTTGCCCTTGGCCAAGAAAGTTCACCCTGCAACAGAAGCAATAGCTTTGCCCCTGCTATGGCAGATCCCACAATTGGCCCATGGGTTCTCATCCCAGCATCTCTGTCACACAGGAATAGAGGGGCAGCCCTCTATCTCTGTGGTTGACCATGCCTCTCCACTGTCTCCCCTGTACTAGATGTGGTCAGTCGTTGGTCAGAGGCCACTCTGCAGAATGATGTCCTCTAATAGCTTCAAATAGGGAATGGTCTTCCCAACTTGTTACAGCCTCCTTATCCCACGAAGCCTTGAAGCCAGGAGGTTGGGGCACAGATCTGATTGCTAATATTCCTGACTTCTATCCCTATTTTCTCCCCCAAACCATCAGGTTGGAAAGAATGGGCTTTCTCTTTCTTTTCCTACATGATGAAAATTTCTATTTTATATCCCTCACTTCCTTAAGATATTTTTGCCTTTCCATTTTCTTAAAGCTATGATTTGAGTGGGCCTAGGGAAATAGAAAACCTGTTTACCAATAGGGAACACACATAAGAAGCTATTAAAAATATTTTTATCCTTGATGTGCTCTGAGAATTAGAGATTTAGATGAGAACTAGGTGTACTCAGGTTTCTGTGGGTTCAGTAGGTTAATAAAATTTGTAACACTTTCTTATAAAGTGGCAGACTGGAAATTAATTTTTAACCCAGGCTCTAAGGAGACAGGATTTCTTTAGTGATCAGAGTTATTCCTGGAAGTGGGGATATAGCAGTTTCATCTGAGTTCTGGGAACACTTAACTCTTGTGTAGTAACTAAAGTTTATACCCTTGTACAATTGCACTTAACTATTATTCTACTATAATATCTCTGCTCAAAAGTCTGTCATCTTTAGATTTATATGATTTTACAGCAGGGACTCTTATCTTTTTTTTTTCTTTTTCATTTCCTATCATTGTATCTCCAGCAGTCAGCAGCATAATATCTGGCATGCAGTAAGTGCTCAAAAGTTATTTGTTGAGTAATAGGCACCATTTAAACCTATGGTTAACAAGTAATATTTCACTTTAAAAGTGGTAATATTATAAAAGGCCACAAGATGGGCTCATTACACTGTGAAAGTTTGTGAAATATTCCTGAATTATGACGTTAACCTTTATTAGGAAAAAAATGAGGGAGACTTTATATATGTTTCTGAACCTTAAGGAGGAATTAAAATACTTTTGGTGACAAATCCTAGCAACCTTTAGCCATTTCCTTATGCATCTAAACATTGCATTAAAGGAAAAATCACGGTGTTATTTAATTATCATTTCCTCCTGCAGCTTTGAAAAACAACAAGGTTTTATCTTTATTGCTCTTACCATATTTTCCTTATTAGGAAACTGAAATATGTGTCTTGCTATTTGTGGGATAATAAATTATATTTCTTGTTCTTAGTCTTCAAAATGTTGTCACTTTTTTCCATTCAAAAGAGTAAACCTCACCAAAGTGAATAGCCCTTTTTCCTAAACCAATGTGTTTTGAAAATTGACCCTATATTAGGAGATCCTAAATTGTTATCTTATTTGATATTTATTAACCAGATGAGGAAACTGAGGCTCAGAGAGTATAAACTTTGCCCAAGTCGTCTATTATATAGCAAAGATGGTACTTAAGCTCAGTTTTGTTGACTATAGGTCTCAACAATTTCATTCCTTCAACCAAACATTTAATGGGTGCCCTGCTGGTGACTGTCACATGCCAGGGGTTTGAGACATGGAACTGAATAAAGCATTGTTTCTTTCCTGGAGGGCCTCTAGGTCTGTGGCAAAACTCTTCAGCATTCCAGAGAATGTCAGATGGTGTGTGTTGCTCCAGAAAGGGATGACAGTGCAGGTAGGGGTTGTGGGAAGGAAAGGAGAAAGGACTAACTAATTTGTCTCCTGTCCTCTGTTTGTCTACTGGATCTGCAGTCCCAAGCCTTGCTCAGGTATTTTAACATTGTCTATCGAATAGGTCCCAGGAACTTACCTTTGACATGTTTTATTCATTTATTCAACAGTATTTATTAAGCATATACTGTGAACATATACTATGTTCTAGCAGCCAGGTATATAGAGGTGAAGAAGGAGGAAAAGAGCTAAATTTTAGTGGGAACACAGATAATAAACAAAAATAAAAACAAAAGCAAAAGCAAAATCCAAACCAAAGAAACAAGGGAATATAAGCTGGTGATAAAACAAGGTGAGATGATAAAGAGTAACTGAGGAGCTACTCCAGAAGGCATAGCCTCTTTCAGTAGGTGGCATTCCAGCTAAGCCAAGAATGGTAAGGAGGAGCCAGGTTGGCAAATTCTAGGGGAGGGCATTCCAAGCAGAGAGAACAGCTGGTACAAAGGCCTGAGGGGGAAAAAGGTTATTACTCTCTCAGTTTTGGAAGAAGAAGACAGAGCTGTGTGGCACTAAAAGATTCATCCAGTATCACTAGCTTGTTATTTAAGCAGCTGACATTAGACATCTAATGTCCGGGCTTCCTCTGGAGATAAGCAGTCATTGGTGCGTGTCTTTATAACAGCTGCAGGAGTTGCTGCTCATTTTAAGTGACTGGCATGCACTGTCAGGCAAAAGGAAGAACTGTTCTGGAATTGGCTGTTCTTCAGCTGAGGAAATTTAGGATTGTGTCCTCTTAGGATGGTTCCAAGCCAAACAGGACATCCTGGTATCTGGAGTCACAATGCAACTGGAATGCTTTTCATATATTCAGTATGCTCATATTAACTATCCACTGCCAGACACTGAGTATAAAGTCGGGAACAAATAAAGTCTTTGCCTTCAAGGAGCTTGTATCTGACGACATTAAGGCCAGGTGTTGCAGAATGGCTTATGTAATTTACACATGGTTTGCTTAGGTTCTCTTTAGTTTATACGTTATTTGACTACATTTAGAACTCTTGTATTTGTTGGGCATTTGAACAAAGAGGGAAGTGACACCAATTTTCAGGATTTCAATTCTCCCACCACAATACCAGCTGAGTTCTTTTCATAGTGGGAATTCTTCTCTTGAAGATACATGTAGTTTCAATTATTCTTGCCTATAAAGATCTTGAGCATAGCATTACCACTGGCATCATTGAAATCTGCCAGGTAGAATGTCTTATTTCTACAGTTCCATTCTATAATGTAGATTCAGACTCACCCAGTGCATTCTCACCCCTACTTAGCTTCTGTCTCTCAGGTCAGGGTCATTTCTACGTGGTTCCTGGCCCCATAGTTTGTTATATGAGAAACAGAAACATATCACTCAATAGTCCAAACCTCCTAAAGCCAATTGAAATCTTTCCATAATTTAGGCTAGCTAGAAGAAAAAGTCAGGGGAGAAAAAACCCAAACTACATTTTACACTAACCTTTTGACACAAGGGATGACATCACCTGTGTGAATATATAATTCACAGGGTATAATTTATGCCCTCACATCTTACTAACTCATTGGAAAATTCTCCTAATAGAACTTGAAACCCCCATAGAACAGCTACTTTACAATTTTTTTCTTGTCTTCAGAAGCAAATATTAACAGACTCTGTGTATGGTCTGTTGTTCTTAATCAAAGTTTTGTAAACAGTTTCCTATAGCCTTTTGTTAGTTGTCTGTTGCTGGAATAGCAAATTACCACAAATGAACAGTTATAAAGCAGCACATATATATTATCTTAAAGCTCTGTAGGCCAGAAGTCTGACAACTGGTCTCACTGGGCTAAAGTTAAGGTATCAATAGGTTCAGTTACTTTCTGAAGGCTCTAGGGAAGAATTTGCTTCATTGCCTTTCCTGCTTCTAGAGGTCATCTGTACTATCTGACTCCTGGTCCCCTTCTTCCATCTTCAAAGTCAGCAACATTGCATCTCCATGACTTTTTAACCCTCACCAAATCTCTCTTTAACCAAAGCCAGGAGAGGATCTCCATTGTTAATTATTCATGTGATTGGATTGGGCCTACTTGGATAATACAGGCAATATTTTCCTCTCAGTGTCTGTAACCATAATCACATTTTCAAAGTCCCCTTTGCTTTGCAATGTAAGGCAACATATTCATGTGTTCTGAGAATGAGAATGTAGACATGTTTAGGGCCATTGTTTTGCCCATCATACCTTTCTCTAAAAAATAAATAATAATAAAATGCATTGAAAACTGGATGCACGTAACTCTTATAAACACCCTGTATAGAAATCCCCATTTCCAATGTCGATATATATGTATGTTTCTCTAAATAAAGGGAGGAAAAAGTCTTCACTTTCTATCACAAATAAAGTGAGGAAAAGTTTTGATTAAGTCACTTTGACTTTAAAACTCCCCTCCCTTCCCCTCTCCTCCCCTCCCTTTCTCTTCCTTTCCCTCCTGAATGTCGGTGGAAGGAAAGTGAGAGAAATATCTGTGCTTTTGGCTACTCAGCTTCTCTTGTCTTCTTGTAACAAAAATGTCCTCTTAGCCTTTGGTGGGGGAAGTGGGGGTTCTGTTTTTTCATTCATATTGTGATATTCAGGTAGAGTTTCCAATCATAATACTCCTCTAGCTCCTTGTCTCAGAGCTGTGCACATGATCCAATTCTGTCCAATTAGATTATCATATTCCCCTAGATATTGTGATTGGCTCAGTAGCGGACATGTAACTTAAGCTGAGCCAACCAGAATACTTCCCTGAGATTTGTTTCCTAAGTAGCTCTCTGGGGGAAATTTTCTCTTTCTTTATTACAAGAAACCTGAAAGTGTACGATTTAGAGTTGTTGGTTCTATGTCTCCCACCACTTGGGGAAACAAATCTGATGAGAGATGATCCTGGGGAGTTACTCCTTGAGGTCTTCAAAGCTTCTTTGCTTCCTCTTTGAGTCTATGATTAAACAAGTGTGTTACTAATTAATCTCCTTTTTGTTTAGCCTTGTTTGTATTGAGAGTTGTTTCTTGCACTTAAAAAACGTCCCAATCAGTAGAGGTGATTTTCCCTCTCCTAATGCCTATTTTCTTTGACTTTGCTACTTATCCTGCTAATTCACTGGGTTTCAGAGCCAAATCTAAAGTTGAGGATGTCTCTTATGGGAAAAAAGATTAAGAAATAATCAGAGGAGATTCTGAAATGAGTCCAGATGATATTGCTTATGCTAATTCTTAGGTTACATTCTGGAAAACTTCACCCCCTATTTTATAATCCATTTTACACTGTATAAACTCAGCTAATTAGAGAGAATTATGTACAGATGCCAGTAATCCTATTAATACAATGCAGTAATATGAAAGTTTGAAATCTGAACACTTTCTGTTTCCTTTCTGTTTCAATTAGCAAGGTTCCGCAGTGAAATTAAAATCCTTAAAAAGAAAATCTCCCCTCTCATTTCTTTTTATTTTGCTTCTGGAACTAATATATTCCCAAGAAAACCTTCAAAGGCAAATTATTCTGAACTCAGATGTCTCATGCATCCCATTTTCCGAAGTTCAGTAAGTTATATAAGAACATTTTTATTGCAACCCCATATCTAGAACATTCTGACTCAAATATAGGAAGTGCCAATTTTCCTATGTAATTTTGATTTTCCCAAGAGCATAATTCTGAGACACAAAAATAGTTGTCCCTTGGTGTATGTTTTCAACATACAAGCAGAGGTCCAGCATGTACTTTTTAATGCATTGCAAAATGCAATTCCAGAATGAATTGGTAGTTAGAAGAATGGCCCAACAACCATATGAAGTCAAGCTACTCACTTCACATTAAATCACAGAATGACCTCTAAGTGGAGGTGCTTAATTACATTTACTGAATAGGACATCTCTTCTATATTCTTTTGAAGTATGGAAATAATTCCTCATCTCTAACCTGGGAGATCACCATCACAAAACAAATTTAGCTTTGTGCTCAAAATGATGTAGTAGTACTTGTACTAGCTATTGAATTGAGGGTTTGTCTCAGTTCCCCAGGACATGAGACACATTTCATGCAGTGAATCAGAACCAGAACTGCCTAGTCCTCTTGGTAAATGGAAATAGTTCATCTCAGCACAGGTACTTTAATCAATTTATTTATGTAGTTTCTCACCATGTATTTTCTGAACATAAGTTAGGCACTTGATATATAAGGTGGATAAAACAGACCTGATTTCTGTTGTCATTGAGCTCTTAGCCTAATTGGAAATGCAGACACCAAACAAATAACAAGTAAAAGTATAATTAAAAATTTTCCTGTGTATTACAAGGAAAAGGTCCGAATTCGGTGAGAAAGAATAGTGGTAGGGGCACACTTTAAGTTGGGTAGCTAGGAATACCTCTAGAAAAAGATGATATTTCATCTGAGATCTGAATTTGAAGGATGAAAAAGAACTAATCAAGGGAGGACTATAAGGAAGAGGGTCCTAGGCATAGAAGGAGCATCCAGTGGAGAATAAATAGCAATTTTAGAGGGTTATGGTTAAGCAAATAAATTGCAATTCTTAAAGAACCTTATGTGCACTGTTATCTGGAGCTGGTAAGTGATAGAGTAGTAAGAGTACACAGAATATACAATTATATAATGCTTAGTTCATCTTAAATCAGGTTATGAGTTGTAAATTTTTTTTTCATGTATGTGAAGTTATTGAAATATTTTGAAAATAAGAGAGTCATTATCTCATTTACATTTCAGAGGAATCATTTGTGCTCCTGTTTGGAGAATGGACTGGAGGGCAATCTTAGTCAAAGCAGGGTGACTTCTTAGGAGATGATTATAATACACTATACAGGAGATACAGTGACTTGGACTAGAGTAAGGCCAATGAAGATGGGAACAATCAAATGTATTTGAGATATATATTTGAAGAGAGCATCAACAGATTTTAGTGATGGGTTGGATGTGGGGAATGATGTCAATAAATCTACTCTGAGTGTCTGGATGGGTAGTGGTGGAATTTAGTGATCTGGAAAAGACTTGAAAGAAGAGATTTTGAAGCTAGGGCAAGAGTTCAGTTTTAGAAATGTTAAGCTTTTAAGCTTGAAAATGCCTATGGTACATCTCAGTGGAGATATCAATTAGGCAGTTATGTGTACTAGTTCAGAAGTGAGTTTTGGGCTAGAGATTTGAGATCAAAAGCACATAAATTCTGTTTTTTACTTTTTATCTTGAAATAATTTTGGACACACAAAATTGAAAAATAGTACAAAAATCCTGTATGTATCCAGATTCCACAAATGTTAATATCTGACATTACCATAGTATAATGATAAAACCAGGACACTACCATCAATACAGCGCTATCTAACCTACGAACTTCATTCAAATTTTACCAATCATTCTTTTTGTCATCTGGGATCTAAATTTAGGATGTTCTTACGTCCTTTTTGTCATCTAGAATCTAAATGTAGGATCACACATTGCTTTCAGTTGTAATGTCTCCTCAGTCTGCTTTAATCTGGAATAATTCCTTTGTCTTTCATAACTATGACATTTTTGAAGAGTATTGGCCAGATATATTGCTAATGTTCCTCAGTTTGGGCTTGTCTGAATGAATCTATATGCCTAAGTTCAAAGCATACATTTTTGATAAGCAAAATGTTTCAGAAGCAAAAAGAAGAGTGAACTGCTTGTGCTACTGAAAGAGTGGGAAGATGTGATGTGCAACTTCCATCACTTACTTAAAAGAAAACTGCTTTCCTTGGATGTACTCCATTTCCTCCTCCTCTTCCCTGTGAGTTGGAATGCAGGCAAGGTGATGACCACTTGGAACATAAAAAATGAGGACAAAACTCTTGAGGTGTGGAGCAATTAGAAGAAACCTGGGTTTTGGAATAACCTCATGGAACCAAGCTGTCTCATTAGCCTAGATCACCTGTCTATCTCTGTGAGGGACAATAAACTTTTGTTTTGTCACTGTATTTTAAGTATTTTTCATAGCACCATAGACTGCATCTTAACTAATATAATAAATAAAAGACTAATCTTTGAGCACCATAACTAGCAGAGGAAGGCCTTCCTGCATCTTACCATTAGTTTTGGCTACCAAGCAAGTGGGGAGGGGCAGAAGTGACAGAGTTAGGAATAAAGAGGAAACTCACCACATGTCACTTTTGTCTTTTCTTTTTTAGATGAGGTCTCACTCTGTCACCCAGGTGGGAGTGCAATGGCATGATCATAGCTCACTGCAACCTCTAACTCCTGAGTTCAAGAGATTCTCTCACTTCAGTCTCCAGAGTAGCTGGAACTACAGACATGTGCCCCCCATGCCTGGCTCCCATACCTCTCTTTTGCATAGCAGAATTCTCTTCTGAAGCACCTCAACTGGGAATGAGGATAATCTTTGACTTTTAATGAATTTCCGAGTTTTGACTATTACATAAGTCCCACCATTTTAATTACCGAAATCAGATTAGTCTTGGGACTACAGAAACCAGAAGATGCTTATTATTTGAGATGGTGGAAAAAGTTATCAGTCCAGTGGTAGAATGTCCTCAAAGGACAAGAAAGAACAAACCTAATAAAATTTCAACAGGCAACAGTGGGGAGCTACAATTATTTTGTTTGTACTTCATCTGGTTTCTTCTTTAAACATAATAGTTCCATACAAATTTGAAGACAAAAAGATTGAAAAATAATAAGCTAAGTATTCAACTAAATATTAAAAATAACAATAATAGAGTAAACCCAAACAATATAAAAGAAAGAAAATAATAATGATAAGAACATAAATTAAGAAAATGGAAATCAAACAAACAACATAAAATTAAATAAACCAAAAGCTAATTATTGGAAATGAGTACAAAATTGATCAACTTGGTCCAACATTGAACAAGATAAGCTAAGAGAAGTCATAAATAAACAATAGTAGTAATTAAATAGTAGGCATAATTATGGGTGAAGTAAAAGTAAAACGGTGAAAAAAATAGGAGACTACTATAAATAGATTTATGTTACTGGGTCAAAAAAGAGCTGGGACAAACACTTTTCTGGAAAAATGTAAATCACTAAAATTTATTAAAAAATAATTACAAAACCTAAAAAGACTTATAAGCACTAAAAATTTGAACTAG
The DNA here is from genome assembly GCF_002776525.5 of Piliocolobus tephrosceles. NCBI lineage: Eukaryota > Metazoa > Chordata > Mammalia > Primates > Cercopithecidae > Piliocolobus > Piliocolobus tephrosceles. The sequence goes on from NC_045436.1 coordinate 46,553,049, forward strand.
CATTTAAATATCTACACACAACAGTGATACTGATCTCTGAACCTTTTAAGGATGAGTTTTGTGAAGGTTTTAAGGAAAAAAATCTAAATCTTATAAAATATGTCTATACAGTAGTAAAAGAGGATATATTCTTAATTTCCTTTCATAAGTCCAAGAACCTTGATACCCCAAACAGATAAGATACTATGAGGAAGAAAAATTAAAGGTCAGTCTCATTTATGAAGATAGTTACAGTAATGCTGAGGAAAATATTTTCAAATTATGTTTACTACTGAATAATAAAAATAAGACATCTTAACCAAGCAAGGGTCATGTCAAGAATATAAGGATGGTTTATTTGTGCTACTGAAAGAGTGAGAAGATGTGATGTGCAACTTCCATCATGTAGAGCTAAAATTCTATAAAGTAATTTATTATAATCACAAACTAAAGATGGTTAGTCTGTGACTAAAGCCTAAAGTTAGTCACAGACTAAAGCCTTTCTGAAGGCTTAAGGGGAAACCTTGTTTCCTTTTTCTAGCTTCTAAAAGCAGTCCACATTCCTTGGCTATGGACCTATCCTATACCTTCAAAACCAGCAGCGTTGTATGGTCCAGTCTTGTTCTCTCTGACTCTGACTCTCCTGACTTCTTCTTACAAGGATCCATGATTACACTTAACTTATAGACAATTCAGGATATTCCTCCCATCACAAAATTATTAAATACATTTGCAAAGATCTTTTGCCATATAAGACAATATATTCACAGGCTGTTGGGATTAGGACTCAGACTTCTATGAGAGCTGTTGTTTTGCCTACTACATCTTAGAAAAATAAACCGATAAACTATAACATGTATTGAAAATTTAAAAATAAACAGCAACAAGAAAACTTAGCATTAGGAATAGAAAGATATTTCTGTAGTCCAGTGAATGGTATCTTTAGGAACATTTTATTTTAAAGTCAGGAGCTACACAAGAATTCTTATTGTCACTGCTTTCATGCAACGTTGTGCTGGAGCTCTTATCCAATGTAACAGATAAATAGAGAAGAAATGATAAAGCACCAGACAGGAAGAAAAAAAATTTTAGGCAGTGATTTTTCACATAGAAAATCAAAGAAAATCTACAAACAAATATTAGAACTAATACGAAAGATCAACAAGGCTACTAAACACAAGATAAATTTATTGACATTGATGTTATTCCCATATACCAACCACAAACAAATAGAAAAGGCAAAATGTAATTTTTACTTTTATTCAATCCCTACCTTATGCCATACACAAACATCAATTCCATGTAGATTAAGGACTTAAATGTTTAAACCAAAACTGTGAAAATTTTAGAATTTTTATCCCTTGAAGGCAATGTAAGAAGTTAACTTTATAACATGAAGTAGGAAAAAAGTTCCTAAATATTATTTTAAAAATGAGACCCATACAGAAAAGACTAAATTTGGCCACTTTAAAATAATGAACATCTCTCTCAAGAGACACATAAAGAGAGTGAAAAGACATCACAAATGGGAAGAAATTTTACAACAAATGTAATTGAAATAGGATTAATATTCAAAATACATAATGATCTGCAAATCAACAAAAGAGAGACTCAATAGACAAATGGAGAAAAGGTTTGAATATGCACTTTACAAAAGAGGAGATTTAAGTGACTAGTAGAAATACAAAAATGTACTCACATCATTAAAATTAGATAAATAGAAATTAAAACCACAACAAGATACCACTCTATACCCAATATATGGGACAAAATGCAAAAGCATTTTATTTTTGGGATGCAAGGATGTTTCAACATAAATAAATCCATAAATGTGATATACCACATTATCATAATGAAGGACAAAAGCTATATGATTATCTCAATAGATGCAGAAAAATATTTGACAAAATTCAACATACTTTCATGATAAAAACTCTCAACAAATTAGGTGTAGAAAAAATGTATCTCAGCACAATAAAGATCATATGTGACAAGCCCATAGCTAACACCGTATTAAATGGTGAAAAGTTCAATGGGGGAAAAGCTTTTTCTCCAAGATTAGGAATAATACAAGAACACTCACTTTTACCACTTTAACCAACATAATACTGGACATACCAGGCAAAGCAATTGAAAGAAATAAAAGGCATTCAAATTGGAAAGGAAGAAGTAAAATTGTCTCTGCAGACAACATAATCATATACATAGACTCCACAAAAAACTGTTAGAGTGAATAAATGAATTCAGTAAAGCTGCAAGATAAAAAATCAACATCTAAAACTTAGTAGCATTTGTATATACTAACAACAAACTATTTGAAAAAATTTAAGAAAAAAAATCCCCTTTATAATGGCTACCAAAAAAATCAGAATGAATTTAACCAAGGAGGTGAAATATGTGTATAATGAAAACTGTAAAATGCTAATGAAAGAAATTGAACAAAACACAAATAAATAGAAAAATATCCCATGTTATAGATTGGAATAATTAATATTGTAGAATAAAATGCAAAGTGATCTATAGATTCAATGCAATTCTTATCAAAATTCAAATGAGATTTTTTTTTACAGAACTAGGAAAAGCAATTTTAACATTTGTATGGGACCAGACTAGAACCTGGATAGCCAAAGCAATCTTAAGCCAAAAGAACAAAGCTGGAGACATCACACTACTTGATTTGAAAATATGCTATAAAGCCACAGTAATCAAAACAATATGGAACTGGCAAAAAAACAGACACATAATCAGTGGAGCAGAATAGAGAGCCCAGAAATAAGTCTATACATTTATGGTCAATGGATTTTGACAAAGATGTCAATAACACACAGTGGGTAAAGGACAGTTTCTTCAAGAATTGGTGCTGGGAAAACTAGATATCCATATGAAGAACAATAAAATTAGACCCTCATCTCTTATTATATACAAACATCAATTCAAAATGGATTAAATACTTAAATATAAGTCCTGAAACCATAATACTACTACAAGAAAACATAGAAGAAAAGCTCTATGACAGTGGTCTTGGCAATGATTTTTTTGGATGCAACCCCAAAAGCACAGGCAACGAAAGCAAAATAGACAAATAGGATTATATCAAACTAAAGAGCTTCTTCACAGCAAAGGAAACATTCAACCTAGTGAAGAGACAGCCTACAGAATGGAAGAAAATATTTGCAAACCACACATCTAATAAGTGATTAATATCTGAAATATATAAGAAACTCAAGCAACTGAGTATTAAGAAAACAGATTTTTTAAATGGGCAAAGGACCCGAATAGACATTTCTCAATGGAAGACATACAAATGGTAATCATCAGGGAGATGCAAATCAAAACCACTATGAGACTGATATCATTTGGCTCTGTGTCCCCACCCAAATCTCATTTTGTAGCTCCCAGAATTCCCATGTGTTGTGGGAGGGACAAGTGGGAGATGATTGAATCATGGGGGTGGGTCTTTCTGTGCTGTTCTCATGATGTGAATGAGTTTCACAAGATCTGATGGTTTTAAAAATGGGAGTTGCCCTGCACAAACTCTCTTTTTGCCTGTAAGATGTGACTTGCTCCTCTTTTCCTTCCACCATGATTGTGAGGCCTTCCCAGCCATGTGGAACCGTAAGTTCAATAAACCTCTTTCTTTTGTAAATTACCCAGTCTTGGATATGTGTTTATCAGCAGTGTGGAAACAGACTAATACAGAGATATAATGTCACACTCATTCGGATGGGTATTATAAAAAGATGAAACATAAGAAATGTTGTCTAGGATTTGGAGAAAATGGAACTCTGCTAGAGGGTGGGAATATAAGTTACTATAGCCATTACAGAAATCTGTATGGAGGCACCTCAAAAAATTAAAAACAGAACTATAATATGATCTGATAATCCTAATACTGGGTGCATATCCAAACAATATAAAAACAGTATGTCAAAGAGATTTGCACTCTTGTGTTTACTGCAGCATTATTCACAATAGCAAAGATATAATATAAGCAAGGCGTTTGTGAACAGATGAATGGATAAAGAAAATGTAGTGTATATATACACAATGGAATACTGTTCATCCTAAAAAAAGAAGAAAATCCTGTCATTTGTCACAATATGGATGAACCTGTAGGATATTATGCTAAGTGGAATAAATCAGGCACAGAAAGACAAATACTGCATGATGTTACTTACATGTGAAATCTAAAAATATAGAACTCATAGAAGCAGAGAATAGAATGTTGGTTTCCAGAGGCTGGCGGTTGAGGGAACTGGGGAGATGTCAGTCAAAGACACACAATTTTAGTTCCGCAGAAGGAATAATTTCAAGATGTCTATTGTCTAAGTCTGTTATGGTGACTACAATTAATCATTATATTTCATATTTGAAAATTGCTAAGACAGGAGATTTTAGATGTTCTCACCACATGCACAAAATAGGTGTTAACCAAATAATGGGTGGGTTTGATCACTTGGTGTATGACAGTCCAATGACCACAACCAAGGAGAATTTAACACAGGGATTTTATTACATGCAACAAGTAAAGAGGACACGTGGGATATTTCTCAAAGCAGTGCCTCTCCAAATAAAGGTGAAAACATCTTGTACTGGACTGGTTAACTTCATGGATGTAGAGATGGAGTAAAGGCAGTGCAAGCACAGTCACTGATCATGTTTCTATGTACGTCACATGTATAGAAAATGGTGAAAAAGCTCCTCTGTAGGCGAGATCTTAGAATAGTAATGAGGAGAGTTTGCCAAAGTTCATCTCCAACTCAGGCCTTTCTGAATCTAACTGGTTTTTGTTTTTCTGGGGCTGAACTTCTTCCTGGAAGTGTTTTGAAACAATAATGACTCAAGGTACAAGTTACAAGTGGGTACTTTTTCACAGTACATACCCCCAAGCCCAGGGACTCTGGGTTACATAATCATGTGATGTTATGCATGTGTTAAAGAACTTGATTTAGCCATTCCACAATGTATACATATTTCAAAAAATCATATGGTACACTATAAATATGTACAATTTTTACTATTAATTTAAAAAATAAAACTTTGTGGATATATAGAATTCACCATCAACTCAAACAACTCAACAATAACAACAACAACAAACAAATAACCAAAGTGGGCAGAAGAAGATGGAAAGAGCAGACTTGCTGAGTCTTCTGGTCTTCATCTTTCTCCTGTGCAGGATGCTTACTGCGCTTGAACATTGGACTCCATGTTCTTCAGCTTTTGGACTCTCGGACTTACACCAGTGGTTTGCCAAGGCTCTCAGGCCTTCAGCCACAGACTGAAAACTACACTGTCAGCTTCCCTACTTTTGAGATTTTGGGACTCAGACTGGCTTTCTTGCACCTCAGCTTGCAGATGGCCTATTGTGGGACTTCATCTTGTGATCATCTTTACTTTTTCTCTGGATTGACTAAAAAGGGAAGGGCCAAGACTAGATCAGAAACAGCTGTGGTAGAGGCTCCCACTGAGAAGAACAAAAACAGCAAGTGAATCCTGTACCAGCAACTGAGATATCCAGGTTCTCTCACTGGGACTGACTAGGCAGTTGACACAACCCTTGGAGAGTGAGGAAAAGCAGGGTGCAGCAGTGGCTTACTGGGAACTACACAGGGCAAAGGGATCCCCCACCCCAGCCATGGGATGCAGTGAGTGATTGTGCTACCCTGCCCAGGAAACCGTGCTTTTTCCATGGATCTGTGCAACCTGTGGATCAGGAGATTTCCTTGTGAGCCTGTGCCACTAGGTCCTTAGGTTCTCAACTGCTCAGCTGGAGACTGCCTAAGGCTTCTGATTCCTGGAGGGAAAGCCAGCTATCATCACTGCAGCTGCCTGCTGCCTAAGATGACTGAGTTTCTTGGGGAAGGGGTGGCAGCCATTACTGCAGCTTTGGTCGTCCATTTTCCCTTGCCGGTGCTGGGGAGACTGGGCAGTTTGTACCCAGGAGGAATTCCCCATAGCACAGCACAGCAGCTGTGGCAGATCATGGTCAGACTGTCTGTTTAGGCCAGACCCGGGCCCATCCCTCCTCACCGGGTGGGGCATCCCTGTGGGAATTTCAGCAACTTCAGCCAGAAGTTTACAAACAGAACTCTGATCTCTGTGTGATGGAGCCCCTGTGGGGAGGGGTGGCTGCAGCCTCCATAGATGAGTGGACTTAGTCTTTTTCCCTGCAGTCTCTGCAGGGAAATCCAGGCAGTCTGGAGGAGTGAGACTCCCCTCAGCACACCACAATCCCTCCACCAAGAGACAGCAAGAGTACTTTGTTACAAGGGTCCCTGATCCCATGCCTCCTGACTGGGTAAGACCCCCATAATGGGTTGCTAGAGACCTTATACAGGAACGTTATCGCTGGCATCAGGTCGGTGCCCCTCTGGAACAGAGCTCCCAGGGGAAGGAGAAGGCAGCTATCTTTGCTGTTCTGCACCCTCTGCTCATGACTCTTCCAGGTGTGGGAAGGACCCAGGCAAATAGGGTCTGGAGTGGACCCCCCAGCAAACCACAGCAGCCCTGCAGAAGACAGGCCTGACTGTTAAAAGGAAGACAAAGTAACAGAAAGCAATGGCAACAAGAGCATCTTCAAAAATGTCCTCACAAAAACTCCATCCAAAGGTCAGTAACCTCAAAGATCAAAGCTAAATAAACTCATGAAGATAAAGAAAAAAAAAAATCAATAAAAAAATGCTGAAAACTCAAGAAAGCCAGAATGCATCCTCTCCTCCAAATGATTGCACCATCTCTCCAGCAAGAGCACAGAACTGGGCTGAGGCTGAGACGAATGAACTGACAGAAGTAGGCTTCAGCAGGTGGGTAATAACGAACTTCACCGAGCTAAAGGAGCATCTTGTAACCCAAATCAAAGAGGCTAAGAACCATGACAAAACATTACAGGAGCTGTTAACCACAATAACCAGTTTAGAGGGGAAATAGATGACCTGATGGAGCTGAAAAACACAACATGAGAATTTCATAATGCAACCTCAAGTATTAACAGCTGAATAGACCAAGTGGAGGAAAGAATATCAGAGCCTGACGACTATCTTGCTGAAATAAAACAGGTAGACCAGATTAGAGAATAAGCAATAAAAAGGAATGAACAAAATCTCCCAGAACTATGGCAATATGTAAAAAGATTGAACCTATGACTGATTGGGGTACTTGAAAGAGAGGGGGAGACAGAATCCAGTTTGGAAACATACTTCAGGATATCATCCAGGAGAACTTCCCCAACCTAGCTAGACAGGCAAACATTCAAATTCAGGAAATCTGTAAAACCCTAGTAAGATATTCCATGAGAAGATCAACCCCAAGACACATAATCTTCAGATTCTCCAAGGAAAAAATGTTAAGGGAAGCCAGAGAGAAAGGCCAGGCCACCTACAAAGGGAAGCCCATCAGACTAATAGTGGCTCTCTCAGCAGAAATCCTACAAGCAGGAAGAGATTGTGGGCCAATATTTAATATTCATAAAGAAAAGAATTTCCAACCCAGAATTTCCTATCTAGCCAAACTAAGCTTCATAAGCAAAGGAGAAATACAACCTTTTCAGACAAGCAAATGCTGAGAGAATTCATCACCACCAGGCCTGCCTTGCAAGAGCTCCTGAAGGAAGCACTAAATATGGAAAGGAAAAACCATTGCCAGTCACTAGAAAAACACACTGAAGTACAAAGACCAATGACATTGTGAAGCAACTACATCAAGAAGTCTTCAAAATAACCAGCTAGCATCAAGATGACAGGATCAAATTCACACATAACAATATTAACCTTAAATGAAAATGGCTAAACGCTCCAATTAAAAGACACAAAATGACAAGCTGGATAAAGAATAAAGACCAATCAGTGTGGTGTGTTCAAGAGACCTGTCTCATGTGCAAAGACACACATAGGCTCAAAATAAAGAAATGGAGAAACATTTACCAAGCAAATGGAAAACAGAGGAAAAGTAGGGGTTGCAATCATAGTTTCTGACAAAACAGACTTTAATTCAACAAAGATCAAAAAAGACAAAGAAGGGCTTTACACAACAGTAAAGGGTTCAATTCAACAAGATGAGCTAACTCTCCTAAATATATATACACCCAATACAGGAACACCCAGATTTATAAAACAAGTTCTTAGAGAACTACAAAGAGACTTAGATCTCAAACAATAATGGTGGGAGACTTTAACACCCCACTGTCAATATTAGACAGATCATCGAGACAGAAAATTAACAAAGGTATTCAGGACTTCAACAACCCATCTCTGGATCATGTGGACCTGATATATATCTACAGAACTCTCCACCCCAAAACAACAGAATATACATTTTTTTCTCAGTGCCTCATGGCACTTACTGTGAAATCGATCACATAACTGGAAGTAAAGCACTCCTCAGCAAATGCAAAAGAACTGAAATCGTTAACAGTCTCTCACTTTACAGTGCAATCAAACTAGAACTCAAGATTAAAACTCACTAAAAACCACACAACTACATGGAAATTGAACAACCTACTCCTGAATGACTCCTGGGTAATTAATGAAATTAAGACAGAAATCAAGAAGTTTCTTTGGAACCAATGAGAACAAAGAGACAATGTACCAGAATCTCTGGGATGCAGCTAAAGCATTGTTAAGAGGGAAGCTTACAGCATTAAATGACCATATCAAAAAGCTAGAAAGATTTCAAATCAATACCCTAACCAACATCACAACTAAAAGAACTACAGAACCAGGAGCAAACAAACCCCAAAGAAGACAAGAAATAACAAAGATCAGAGCAGAAATGAAGAAGATAGAGACATAAAAACGCTTCAACAAATGAACAAATTGAGGAGCTGTGTTTTGGAAAAAACTAATAAAATAGACCTCTAATTAGACTAATAAAGAAGAAAAGAAAGAAGAATCAAATAGACACAATAAAAAATGATGAAGAGGATATTACCACTGACCCCAAAGAAATACAAACAACCATCAGAGAATACTATAAACATCTCTATGCAAGTAAACTAGAAAATCTTTGAAGAAAAGGATAAATTCCTGAGCAATACACCCTTCAAGACTGAACTGGGAAGAAGTTGAATCCCTAAATAGACCAACAACAAGTTCTGAAATTGAGGTAGTAATAAATAGCCTACCAACCAAAAAAAGCCCAGGACCAGATGGATTTATAGCTGAACTCCACCAGAGGTATAAAGAGAAGCTGGTACCATTTCTTCCGAAACTATTGCAAACACTTAAAAAGGGGGGACTTCTCCCTAACTTATTTTATGAGACCAGCATCATCCTGATACCAGAACCTGGCAGAGATACAACAACAACAACAGAAAACTTCAGACCAATATCCCTGATGAACATCGATGCAAAAATCCTCAATAAAATACTGGCAAACTGAATCCAGTGGCACATCAAAAAACTCATCCACCACGATCAAGTTGGCTTCATCCCTGGGATGCAAGGTTGGTTCAACATACAAAAATTAATAAACATAATTAATCACATAAACAGAACTAAACACAAGCACCACATGATTATCTCAATAGACACAGAAAAGACCTTCAATAAAATTTAATATTCCTTCATGTTAAAAACTCTCAATAAACTAGCTATCGATGGGACATATCTCAAAATAATGAGCCATTTATGATAAACCCATAACCAATATCACACTGAATGGGCAAAAGCAAAAATATCACACTGAATGGGCAAAAACCAGTATCACACTGAATGGGCAAGAAAAATATCACACTGAAAGGGAAGCATTCATCTTGAAAATCAGCACAAGACAAGGATGCCCTCTCTCACCTCTCCTATTCAACACAGTATTGGAAGTTCTTGCCAGGGCAATCAGGCAAGAGAAAGAAAGAAAGGAAGTCAAGTAGGAAGAGAGGGAGTCAAATTGTCTCTGTAGATGAAATGATTCTATATATAGAAAACCCCATTTTCTCAGCCAAAAAACTTCTTAAGCTGATAAGCAACTTCAGCAAAATCTCAGGATACGAAATCAATGTGCAAAAATCACAAGGATTCCTATACACCAAAAGTAGACAAGCAGAGAGTCAAATCATGAATGAACTCCCATTCACACTTGCTGCAAAGAGAATAATATACCTAGGAATACAGCTAATAAGGGAAGTGAAGAACCTCTTCAAGGAGAACTACAAACCACTGCTCAAGGAAATCAGAGAGGACATAAACAAATGGAAGAATATTCCATCCTCATGGATAGAAAGAATCAATATTGTGAAAATGGCTATACTGCTCAAAGTAATTTATAGATTCAATGCTATTTCCATTAAACTACCATTGACATTCTTCACATAATTAGAACAAATGGCTTTAAAATTCATACAAAACCAAAGAGTCCGAATAGCCAAGACAATCCTAAGCAAAAGGAACGAAGTTGGAGGCATTATGCTACCTGACTTCAAACTATACTACAAGGCTACAGTAACCAAAACAGCATGGTACTAGTACAAAAACAGACACATACACCAATGGAACAGAATAGAGAACTCAGAAATAAGACCGCACATCTACAACCATCTGATCTTTGACAAACCTGACAAAAACAAGCAATGGGGAAAGGATTCCCTATTTAATAAATGGTGCTGAAAGAACTGGGTAGCCATTTGCAGATAATTGAAACCAGACCCCTTCCTTACACCTTTTACAAAAATTAACTCAATATGGATTAAAGAATTAAATGTAAAACTCAAAATTATAAAAACCCTAGAAGAAAATCTAGGCAATACCATTGAGGATGTAGGCATGAACAAAGATTTCATGACAAGCACTTAAAAAGCAATCGCAACAAAAGCAAAAATTGACAAATAGAATCTAATTAAACTAAAGAGCTTCTGCACAGCAAAAGTAATGATCATCAGAGTGAACAGACAGCCTACAGAATGGGAGAAAATTTTTGCAGTCAATCCATCTAATTAATATCCAGAATTTACAAGGAATTTGTAACAAATTTACAAGAAAAAAATCATTATAAAGTGGGAAAAGGACATGGACAGACACTTCTCAAATGAAGACATTTATGCAGCCAACAAACACATATAAAAAGGCTAACCATCACCAATCATCAGAAAAATGCAAATCAAAACCACAATGAGATGCCATGTCATGCCAGTCAGAATGGCTATTATTAAAAAGTCAAAAAACAACAGATGCTGGTGAGGCTGTGGAGAAATAGGAACACTTTACACTGTTGGTGGGAATGCAAATTAGTTCAGCCATTGTGGAAGTGTGGAGATTCCTCAAAGACATAAAAACAGAAATACCATTTGATCCAGCAATCTTAATACTAGGTATATACCCAAAGGAATATAAATCATTCTATTACAAAGATACATGCACTCATATCTTCATTGCAGCACTATTCACAATAGCAAAGACATGGAATCAACCCAAATGCCCATCACTGATGGATTGGATAAAGAAAATGTGGTGCATATACACCATAGAATACTATGCAGCCGTAAAAAGGAATGAGATCATGTCCTTTGCGGGGATACGGATGGAGCTGGAAGCCATTATTCCCAGCAAACTAATGCAGGAACAGAAAAACAAACACTAGATGTTCTCAATTATAAGTGGGAGATGAAAAATGAGAACATATGGACACAGGGAGGGGAACAACACACCTTGGGGCCTGTTGGCGGGTACAACAGGAGAGACAGCATCAGGAAAAATAGCTAATGCATGTTGGGCTTAATACCTAGGCGATAGGTTGATAGGTGTAGCAAACCACCATGGCATGCATTTTTCCATGTAACAAACCTGCACATCCTGCACATATATCCTGGAATTTAAAATAGAAATAAAAAAGCAAAACAAAACAACCACATCAAAAAGTGGGCAAAGGACATGAATAGACATTTTTCAAAAGAAGATATACAAATGGGCAATAAGCATATGAAAAAAATGCTCAACATCACTAATCATCAGATAAATGGAAATTAAAACTACAAAAAGATATACTTTTACCCTATCAGAATGCTATTATTAAAAAAACAAAAAATAACAAATGCTGGTGAGGGTGCAGAGAGAAGGGAAGGCTTACACACTGCTGGAGGGAATATAAATTAGTGCAACCTCTATGGAAAAAAGTATGGAGATTTCTCAAAGGACTAAAAGTAGAACTACCATTTGATCCAGCAATCCCACTACTGGGTATCTATCCAAAGAAAAATAAATAGTTACACTAAAAAGATACTTGCAGTTGTATGCTTATCATACCCCTAGTCACGGTAGCAAAGACATGGAATCACTGGAAGTGTCCATTGGTGGATTAGTGGATAGAGAAGTTGTGGTATATGTATACAATGGAATAATATTCAACCATAAAAAATAAAGAAATTATGTCTTTTGCAGCAACATGAAAGAAACTTGAAACCATTATCTTAAGTGAAATGACTTAGAAACAGAAAGTCAAACACTGTATGCTTTCACTTATAAATGGGAGCTAGGTGAAATGTACACTTGGAAAAAAAAGTTTGTGAATATAAAACACAATTAGCCTATACCAACTTTTTCATAATATGGAGCAACAGAAACTCTCAGACAGTGTTGGAGTGTAATTTGGTGTATCACTTTGAAAAACAACCCTAAATTTGAACATAAGCAGACACTATGATTCAGCATTTTCACTCGCAGCCATAGACCTTTGAAAAACTGGTACATTCGCCAGAAGATACTGCCTAGCATTGTTCATAGGAGCATTATTTGTTTTAGTCCTGAAATGAAAATAACCCAAATAGTTATCTACAGTAGAACAGATAAAATTTGGCATATTCATACTATGAAATGTACCACCCAGTGAAAATGATAGAATAACCATCACATGCATTAATGTGGCTGAATTGCAAAAACACGATTTTATTTATAGAGTTGAAAACCATCAAAAACTAATCAATGCTTTGTTTGTGGGGACACACATAGGTAAAAACACTGTAAGGAGAAGTACTGGAATGTTTAAAACAAAATTTAGGATAGCGGTTGCAAGTGTGGAGGAGGGAGGCTAATAAGATCAGAGAGGAATACATAAGGTTCTGTTAAGTCCTGTTTCTTGTGGGGAAGGAAGCAGACGGGTGTTTTATATTGCTGTTTTTAAAATCATGATGTTTCATCTATCTTCTCTTTGTATAATGTATTTCTTCCTCTGTTTCATTCACACTCACACCCACACTCATGAAATTCCATTCAGGTTAGCAATAAAAACTAAAAGTTACTTAAGAATCAATCTATAAAAACCACATATAACTTTTAGGAAGAAAAATTCTGAAAGTTTCTTGAAGGGCATAGAGTGAGAAAATTATGTACAACCGTTGCCCTGGGACTCAATATGGGTGAGTGAACTCAATATTGGAAAAGTGACAGTTCTCCTCAAATTGTCCTTATAATTTAGTGCATTTTTTTTTTTTTTTTATGGATCTTGATAAGCTGACCATACATTCTGTGGAAAGGTAAGGGTCAAATTTAGCCAAGATGAATTCAAGGTACAAGAATAAAGAAGGAAAGATCATCCAACACGTATCAAGACATTTCATTTCCTTAAAAAACAAAAAAGACTTTGGAAAATGAAGAAATAGACATAACATTTGTAGGCAACTCTTTCAATAAGTTTGGCTGTGCAGAGGAGCAAGAACACAATTTAAAATTTTTTTTTTCTGATACACAGAAACATTTCACCTTATAGATCAGCTGCTTCCTGTGAAATTGAGATGTAGCTCAGGACTCAGATACTGTAGCTCATGAAACAGATATATCTAGCTTAGGTTTTCCCTAACTTCCTAAGAATTGCCCAGGGTACCTGTCACAGCAGATTCTTTCGTCACATCCTAGACCAATTGCATCAGATTATCCAAGGGTGGGGACTGGGGCTCTTTATTTCCAATAAGCTGCAAGATGATTCTTATGTTTTGACAAGGTCATGTAGCACTGACCGCCCCCCCCAACCCCCCCGCCGACGCACACTTTTGAAACTTTAAGTTCTGGGATACATGTGCTGAATGTGCAGGTTTGTTACATAGGCATAAATGTGCCATGGTGGTTTGCTGCACCTGTCAACCCGTCATCTAGGTTTCAAGCTCTGCATGCATTAGATATTTGTCCCAATGCTTTCCCTCCCCTTTCCCCCCACCCCACCCCCCAACAGGCCCTGGTGTGTGATGTTCCCCTCCCTGTGTCCACGTGTTCTCATTGTTCAACTCCCACTTATGAGTGTGAACATTGCAGTGTTTTGTTTTCTGTTCCTGTGTTAGTTTGCTGAGGATGATGGTTTCCATCTTCATCCATGTCACTGCAAAGGACGTGAACTCATTCTTTTTTATGGCTGCATAGTATTCCATGGTCTATATGTGCACATTTTCTTTATCCAATCTGTCATTCATGGGCATTTGAGTTGTTTCCAGGTCCATGCTATTGTAAACAGTGTTGCAGTAAATATATGTGTGCATGTGTCTTTATAATGGAATGATTTAGAATCCTTTGGGTATATACCCAGTAATGCAATTGCTGAGTCAAATAGTATTTCTGGTTCTATATCCTTGAGGAATCACTATACTGTCTTCCACAGTGGTTGAACTAATTTACACTCCCACCAATAGTGTAAAAAGAATAATTGTTGTTAGAAATAAATGGTTGATAAAACATGTCTTGTGAAAGTTTAAGTATAACTTTAAAATAAAAATGATCATTTAGAAAAATATATATTTTCCATGGATGGGAATTATTTCCACAGAATTTGGAGTCTGCTTTAGTTAGCAAGGGACTCTTCAGTAAAATTCTTTATAAACGTGTCTAACTTGCCACATTAAAAAGGAAACTTAAATTTATTTATAAGAGTTATAAATATTTAATTTTGTTAATTCATGTAGAAATGCTTTTCTTTTCTATATATTTTTGTAGGAGAGGGAGATATAGTACAAATATTTGTGGTTTTATCCAACAGGATTTGTGATTCATGTGTTTGCGTTTGTTACATTCAAGAGAGAAGCAGGTTTAGGATGTGGCAGAATAATTATAAAGTTTTCTGTCTCTTCTGAATTCTTATAGCCCTCAATTTGTACTTTTTGTTAAAGAGTGCTTTGATGGTATTTTTTCAATTACGCAAACATTGTATGAATAGATTCTCATTGTAATTGATTAAAACAATTCCAAACATTAATAATGACTAACAGATGAGTTCTGTGTGCCTAATTGGAGTATTTTGTCGTGGATTACCTAATTTAATTCTCAGAATTCTCAGAATTTTGTGAACTGTGCCCCATAATTATTTTACAAAAGGGGAATTCCAGGTTTCTGCATCTGGAAAACAGTAGAACTAGATTTTGAACCCACATAATTTGACTCCAAAGACCATATATATTCTGAATCTCTTTCTAATGTGATCATCAACCTTACATGGAAATAAGCTTCAAAAACTCCCTTCATCCCCACTTTCTCTCCTTGACACAGAGATTAGCAGTCTCAGCAACTTTGCTGTGTCCCCTTCTCATTCCCCTTGTATGCATTTATGTATATAGCTATACCTATACATGTGTGTCTTTTATTAAACATAAGTGGGATTTATACCACAGATTGTTTCATGATTTTATTTTCTGCACAATAACTCTTAGAGTTTTAAATTTCATTACATATAATCTACTACATTTTTTAAAGGTGGCTAAATATTCCATAGTACGTATGTAGCAAACCTTTTTAAATGGTTGCCATGGAAATAGACAGACCCTTTCCAATTTTTCCCAATTATAAATGATGCTCTATTGACCATACTTGTGCAAGGTATGAATGTCTGTAGGATAGACTCAATCAAACAGAATTGCTCATAACAAATCATATGAATAATTAAAATTCCAATAGATACTGTCAATCTGGACTTCAAAAGTGCAAATTTACACTCCCTGTCATCAGTAGGTTCATTTTCCCACATGCCTCCAGCACTTGATATTATCAATCTCTAAATTTTTGCCAATCAAATGAGCAAATTAGATTTGCTACTTTATTTCTTAATTTCCTTTTTGTATCTTCTGTTAATGCTGTATGTGTGCACCTGCTAAGGCAGTGCCTGACGCATAGTAACACTCAATAAATAATTGTTGAATGAATCGAAGAATAAATATATTGGTCATTCGTATTTTTTTTGGTAATTCATCAGCTCACATATTTTTTCCCATTTTTATTTTGAGCTATGTCTTTTTCTCATGCTTCATAAGAAACTTATACATTCTTGATGAGTGGTCATTGTCTGTTATATACGCTGCAAATATTTTTTTCCTACTCTGTTGCTTGATTTAACTTTCTGGAACATTTTTATTCAGAGGGTTTTTTTTTAAATCATTATTATTATTTTTTGAGATGGAGTCTTACTCTGTCGCCCAGACTGGAGTGCAGTGGCACAATCTCGGCTCACTGCAAGCTCCACCTCCCGGGTTCACACCATTCTCCTCAGCCTCCTGAGTGGCTAGGACTACAGGTGCCAGTCACCACGCCTGGCTAATTGTTTTATTTTTAGTAGAAACGGGGTTTCACCATGTTAGCCAGGATGGTCTCGATCTCCTGACCTCGTGATTTGCCTGCCTTGGCCTCCCAAGAGGGTTTTCTTTTTTAAACATCAAATTTGAGTATATTTCTCTTTTCGCATAGAAAGGCCTTTCCTAGAACCAAAGGTTATAAAAATATTCTAGTAGAATTTATTCTAATACTTGTATAAATTTGTTTATAGTTCTTAGATTTATCTGGTGTGTGCATGTCTGTGTGTGTTCAAATTAAGTGTAGCTTTATGTTTTCCTAAATAATGCCAATAGCATTAAATTCTTCTACATTCATGGTATTGTTTCTTCATTTGTTCCTTGGTTGGTTTAGGGATGAAGTATCTGTTAAATTAGAGAGAGGTCTACTGGTTGATTAGAAAAGCCTTAAAAAGCTTGCCATGTGCCTGAAATTCTGACCCCTATGCTAGGGTACTATTTTCAGAAGACCCTGTTCAATCTATATTTGTTACTTGGCAAATACAATGTGTCACCATCTTTTTGGGAAAAGCAGACTCTACCATTTCTGTCACCACAGGAACATCTAAAGCTACTTTGTGACTAAGAGTTTGAGGCTCTATCCTTACTTTCTTTCTCAGCAGGCACACATTATTTAGTAAATCTGGTAAACTTGGGCCAACTTTTGCAGTAGACTTCTCCCTTGGATACTACCACTATGGGATTTGAATACTTCATGGGTTACTAGCTATAAAAGGTCAGCCCTGCTTTTACTCCCTGTATGGTTCCTTTACTGCAGAATATTCCCAGCATGACTATCTGAAAGCAGTCTTTCAGAAACTCAGCCAAAGAGACCTTGCCACAGATGGTGAAGACACAACAGGAAGGAAAGCATACATTCAGAATGGAGTCAGAGAACCTCTAATATGACTTTTTAAAAATTTCATTTTTTCCATTTGTCAATTTTTGCTTTTGTTGCAATTGCTATTGGCGTCTTCATCATGAAATCTTTGCCCATGCCTGTTTCCTGAATAGTATTGCCTAGGTTTTCTTCCAGGGTTTTTATAGTTTTGGATTTTACATTTAAGTTTTTAATCCATCTTAAGTTAATTTTTGTGTAAGGTATGAGGAAGGGGTCCAGTTTAAACTAAAGAGCTTCTGAACAGCAAAAGAAACTATTAACAGAGTAAACAGACAACCTACAGAATGGGAGAAAATTTTTTCCAACTATGCATCTGACAACGGTCTAATATCTACAAGGAACTTAAACACATTTACCAAAAAAAAAAAAAAAAAAAAAAAAACAAACTCTATAGAAAAGTGAGCAAAGGATATGAATAGACACTTCTCAAAAGGAGACATTTATGTGACCAAAGATCATATGAAAACAAGCTCAGCATCACTGACCTTTAGAGAAATGCAAGTCAAAACCACAATGAGATACCATCTTACACCAGTCAGAATGGCAAATATTAAGAAGTAAAAAAATAACAGATGCTGGCAAAGTTATACAGAGGAAGGAATGGTTATACACTGTTGGTGGGAGTGTAATTAGTTCAACCACAACCAAATTTCTTCCACAATGGTGGAAGAAAGTGTGGAAGACAGAGATTCCTCAAAGACCTAAAAACAGAAATACCCTTCAACCCAGCAATCCCATGACTTGGTATATACCCAAAAGAATATAAATCATTGTATTATAAAGACACATACACATGTATGTTCATTGCAGGACTGTTTACAATAGCAAAAACATGGAATAAACCTAAATGCCCATCGATGACAGCTAGGATAAAGAAAATGTGCTACATATACACCATAGAATACTATGCAGCCATAAAAAAGAATAAGATCATGTCCTTTGCAGGGATATGGATGGAGCTGGAGGCCATTATCCATACCAAACTAATACAGGAATAGAAAACCAATAAGTCTCACTTATACATGGGAGCTAAGCAACGAGAACATGTGGACACAGGAATGGGAACAACACACACTGGTGCCTATAAGAGGATAGAGATTGGGAGGAGGGAGAGAATCAGAAAAAATAACTAATGGGTTCTAGGGTAGTACCCATTTAAGTTTACCTATGTAACAAACTTGCACATGGACACATGAACTTAAAAGAAAAGTTAAAAATTTCATTCGTTTTTCTATCTGTGTGAATACTTTTGCCTAGGTCCTTCGAAATTTAGATTTTTTTAACTGCTCCCCATTGTGTCTTCTCTTAGAAGTGGAAAAGCTGAAGTTTTGTTAGTGCAGTCTGTGTCCTGAGTTGCAAACTGCTTTCTTCATCTCATCTCAATCTGAGCTTCCCTTTTCCCCAGTTAAAGGAGAATCTGTCCTCCCTGGCTTCTAGCTTTTATTGAATCAAATTTTTTCCTCTTTTTTTTTTTTTGGCCTGGGTTTTCCTTTAATTACACCTTACACTGTGGCCTCTCTTCTTCCTTGGGAGAAGCAGAGAAGTATGAAGTTTATCAATCCTACTTGTGATTTCATCCTTCTGTTATAGCTTCTCCGGTTGTGAGTTGTGATTTCATCCTTGTGCTACAACTTCTCAGGTTGTGAGTTGTGATTTCATTCATGTGTTACAGCTTTTCAGGTGGTGAGCGTGTGCCAAAGTTTTATTTCAAACTTACAATAGGGAAGAGGCTTCTAAGAAAGCCAGTTCAACGATTTCCTCTTAGTAGAGGTATCTTAGGGGGAAATGCATGGTTATGTAATCATTATTAGATTATATATTTTTAAAAAGCATGTATAGTTTAAGATCATTAAGCCTATTACAAGATGACTACAAGCTGGTGGTGTTACTCTAATTTCTCCAAAGGAGTTTTTTTTTTCTTTTTCTTTTTTTTTTTTTTTTATGACAAGGTCTCACTCTGTTGCCATAGCTCGCTGCAGCCTTGATCTCAGGGGCTCAAGTGATCCCCCTACCTCAGCCTCCCTAGTTGCTGGGACTACAGGCATGTACCACCATGCCCAGCTAATTTTGTTTTGTTTATAAAAAATTTCCAGAAGAAATAACGTCTTTCTATGTTCCTCAGGCTGACCTCAAACTCCTGAGCTCAAGTGATCCTCTTGCCTCGACCTCCCAAAGTGCTGAAATGAGAGGCATGAATCCCTGCGCCTAGACTCAAAAGGAGTTTGGATCTTGTGAGAGTTTATTAGAAAATTGCTTCAGCATTTTATTATAATAATAATTATATTATTAAGGTCCTGCTAATTATATAACTCAGAGTTCTACCTCAGCTCAGATATGGGCAATTCTCTCTCTCTGTCTCTCCTTTTTGTTTTTTTGATGGAGTAATTTTTTAAAGAACCATCTTGATCAAGAAAAAATTTGTCTTACTGCATTCTATCCTAAGTGTATTAATGGAGTTTGATGCTTAGTCACTTTTTACATATTTCACGAGTGGTGGAAATTAGACATAGATTTAATTTGCACCATTACAATTGGCAGCAATATTTTTATCCACATTGTTAATAGGCCATTAAGCTATTTTCTAGTTAAAATTTTTAAACATTTTTAAAATCAGTACATGTCTTACAACTGAATATATATACGCTCCCACGCATACACCCACAGCCACCCTCCCTCACCACGCCCAGTAGAGCCATTGTTGTATTGAAGGTAGGTTTTAAATAAATGTAAAAACTACCTGTAGCATTATACAAACTGGCCCATGTTGCTTTTCATTGTTAGCTTCCTGAAAGTAGGCTGCTTTTTGGGTTTCTTCATTGTTTAATCTCTTTCTTGTGCCTCAACTCTCAGCAGAGTAACATAATATAGTCTAGTCTCCATTCTGTGAGAAGCTCTCACTATTCGTTGATTGGAGTGAGAAAGGGGAAGGGAGGATTTTTTTTCCTCCTTGGGTGGAGAAACAGGAGTGGCTGCGGCACTGTGCTCCAGATGGTATCCCTTCCTCTCAAACTGGTGATTCCTGGTTGCTTGGGAGCCTCTTCTCATGATGGAGATTCCCCCCATCACTGTCTTGGGTTTGCAGTAGTTAATAACTCTATTCTCTCTTTCTTTGAGCAAGGCTACCTGAGTGTGTTTTTAATCCATGAGTGTAGAGGAAGGGAAATTGCCTTCATTAGTTCGGCCTTGTGGTAAAAACAAAACCAAACAAGACCCTCCCCCCAGCCTCCCCTTAATCCCTCCCCCCACAAAAAAAAAAAAAAAAAAAAAAAAAACTATAGAAAAAAATCAAGTTTTACCTGCCAAGGTGATTGGTTCTTAGTAGTACTCTGGGTTATTATTCTGTTAAAGATGTCTTTATCTCTTTTTTCTATCTGAATTATATTATAAAAAGTCTCCTTCTGGCCGGTGGCAGTGGCACACACCTGTAATCCCAGAACTTTGGGAGGCTGAGGCAGGTGGATCATGAGGTCAAGAAATGGAGACCATCCTGGCCAACATGGTGAAACCCCGTCTCTACTAAAAATACAAAAATTAGCCAGGTGTGGTGGTGCATTGCCTGTAGTCCCAGCTACTCGGGAGGCTGAGGCAGGAGAATCGCTTGAACCCCGGAAGGTGGAGGTTACAGTGAGCCGAGATCACACCACTGCACTCCAGCCTGGTGAGAGAGGCCCCCTTCTGCAATCCCTTAATCACAGACCAGGCTCCTGAAGGAAAGTCATGAAGGCTGACTAAAACCCCTGGAGTGCTGCATATCGTATGCCTTATAGTATTGGGTGTGGTGCTTGGCGCACACTTAGCAATGGCATCATATTTTGCTAGTGGTGGGTGCGTGTGGCAAGGACTGGTGGCAGACAGGGCTTCTTATCAATAGCACCACTGGCAGGAACTACTATTCCTCAATCTTGCTATTCTAGAAATGAGATTTTCTCAGTATAGGGGATAATTTGCTGCTCCATTGATGACTCATACTGACAAAATTTCCATGATTTTGATAGATATACATGAATGCTAATTAATTTATAATGGAGCACACCTGTTTGTAGTAACAAGAATACTCATAATCCTCTCTCTAAGACACCCTTCTTTCTAGTTATCCAGAAATCTGAAAAACTGAACTATTAATTGTAGAGTAGCATGTATACCAGGCATCGGAACAAAAGTATAGAGTCAATATTTGGGGAAAATATTTTGTCTAAGCTTTAGGAAATAAAAATGAAATCTCACTAGCCTATTTCTTTAGCAAAAGTTGTTTTACTGATTGCAGTTGATTAAGATAATTAGTGCCCAAGAGAAAATTGGAATTAGGAAGCAGATAAAAAGGGGAGGGAGCTTACTACTGCAAGAAAAATCGTGACATGACCATCTTATTGGTGATTAAAATCCAGACACCCAAGGATTTTCCAAGAGCCCCAAACAAAATAATTGTCAGCTAGAAATAGACAAAAAAATTTTGCCTGGGCCTCAGATTTAAAATACAAAATAATCCTCAAGGAAGTAACTGTGAATAGAAGTAAAACATTACAAGAAACTACCTGAATATTAGAAATGTGATGAATTTTAAAAAGTGGTAAACTGAAAAAAATGACAAAACCCATTTTTTCTTTTCTTTTTCTTTCTTTTATTTTTTTCTTTTTTACAGAAAGAGAGACTATTTTGAATGAATCTGTGCCAAGTTTGTTTAAAATGCCTACTTAAACAAATGGGGATGTCAGAATATCTGTAATTACTATTTCTGAATTTCCTGTAAAGCCTATTTTGCAATACTGTGTTTGGGAGTCTTTTACCCCAGTTTGTGAGGAGATGAGGAATCAAAGGAAATAAGCTGGCATGAAAAAAGAAAATAATTAAAAATATAAGAATAAGAGATCTGAGCTGTACAAACACCTGAGATCATTAACATATATAACAGATCTGTGTCATAAGAAAGTAATGTCTGAGCAGATAAATAATACAATTTATTTGATTTTTTTGGTCTGAGAATTAAATAATCATTGAATTTAATGAAAGGTAGACATTTAGACAAACTGTTTGGATGAAAAAGGAGGGAGGAAAAGCAAGGCTTTAAAGGAAAAAAAATCCAACTAGGCATCATAATCTTGGGAAAGAGAAATTATATAAACATCAACAAATTTGGATCTGCTATTGCATTTTATCTTTTACGTGTTAGTTATTTTGAAAGAAATGTCAAGTTATCTTTTGTTTCTTGCCTATAAAAATGGGAAAAAATATACTCTTGGAATGGAGATTATGTCATGCTTCATGCTGTATCCTCAGCACCTAGAACAACATGTAGCCTCAAGCAAGGCATCCAGGAATAATTTTTAACTAAATGAATAAAACAAGCAGTGAGTCTCACCTGACATCTTCAGGAGGATGTCAGGATCATCATACTACATATGATCAGAATGATGTACAATCATCAAAATTGTATGAAGGAACTTCAAATCTGTAAACAACAGGTAAATGAGGAGTTCTGTTAGAGATGAAGTCACAGCTCAGTGGGAAGGGAAGTTGTCAATGCAGGTTGAGACTGGACAGATCAGGACCTGACTGTGTAAAAAATGGTCACCTTCAGTAATCGTTGGAGAAATGTAAATCAAAACCACAATGAGATGGCGTCTTACACTAGTCAGAATGGCTATTACTAAAATAAGAATAATAATAAAGAAAACAAATATTAGCAAGGTTGCAGAGAAAAGAGAATGCTTAAACACTGCTGGTGGAGTATAAATTAGTTCAAGCATTATGGAAAGCAGTGCGATTATTACTCAAAGACCTAAAGACAAAAATACCATTAAACCTAGCAATACCATTACTGGGTATATATCCAAAGGAGTATAAATCATTCTACTATAAAGACACATACGCTTGTATGTTTATTGCAGCACTATTCACAATAACAAAGACATGGAATCAACCTAAATGCCCATCAGTGACAGACTGGATAAAGAAAATATGGTACATACAAAACCCCATCTCTACTAAAAATACAAAAAATTAGCCTGGCATGGTGGCAAGTGCCTGTAGTCCCAGCTACTCGGGAGGCTGAGGCAGGAGAATGGTGTGAACCCGGGAGGCAGAGCTTGCAGTGAGCCGAGATCATTCAACTGCACTCCGGCCTGGGTGACAGAGCGAGACTCCATCTCAAAAAAATAGAAAAGAAAAGTAAAAGAAAACCTGGTACATATATACCATGAAATACTATACAGCCATAAAAAGAACAAGATTATGTCCTTTGCAGCAATATGAATGGAGCTAGAGGCCATTATCCTTAGAAAACTAATGCAGGAACAGAAAACCAAATACTGCATGTTCTCACAAGTAGGAGTTAAATAACAAGAACATATGGACACATAGAGAGAAACAACACACACTGGGGTCTGCTGGATGGTGGAGGGTGTGAGGAGGGAGAGGGTCATAAAAAAATACCTACCGGGTACCATGCTTATTGCCTGAATAATGAAATAATCTGTACACTAAACCCTGTGACACGAGTTTACCAATATAACAACCTGTACGTGTACTCCTGAACCTAACAAAAATTAGAAGAACAAAATGTCTAGGCAGACAAGTCATTGGAAAGCTCTTCATAAGCAAGTTTTAGGAGAACTAAATTTATGTTCATACTGATTATAAGAACATGACAATGATTTTTGTTTTTCTACGAACAGAAACAAACAATCACTATTTAAAAAAACAAACAAACACCACCTCTGGATTGATGGTTGTCAAATAGAAACCTACATATATTAAAATACTTGTGTTATTTTCACTGCTATCATACTGACAGACCTCACCACTTGTACTGACTTTGAAATAGCAATGAAGCAAGAGCAAAATGGTTTTATTTATTCATTTTTGGATGGGTGCTAAGGATATTTTTATCCATAGTCAAGAACTAATTTAAAAGCATATTATTTGGTATGGAGGTGGCATGAAATAAAAAGAATACTAAAAGTTTCTATTTGTTCAGTTAAAAATTGGGAACAGGCAAAGTAAATAACATATGTACCACAGTTACAGGTTATGGAAATTTAAGAAGAAAATAAATACCTAGGGAAAAGAAAGGAATAAACTCCATGAGAGAAAAAAGAAAAGGGATAAGAATGCTTGTAGGGGAGCAAACTTTCATGCTGAATGGGCCTGGCAGATGGTATTGGTGCTAACTGGCTGGATAGAGACTGAGGGGATGGAGACTTGTTCTGTCTGGAAGTACAGAAGTGACTCTGTGCTAGCTCTTTGATCCTATGGGACTAGGACCTTATGTTGCCAGATCTTGTGTGTTTTTAAGAGGCATCTGAAATATGGAATGTTTTTAACATTCATATTTTATTTAAATGTTGACATCAATTTTAGATTTTGAGAAACAGGGAGGACTCCATACAAAAGTATATATTTGAGAGTTAGATTCTTTAAGGCAAAGAGAGAATGATGGAAAAAGGCATAGGAATTTTGAGGCAAGAGGGGAAAGTGGAAGGCAGCCAGGCAAGGAAAAGCAGAGGTGAGAAAGAGAGAGAGTAATTGAAATATAAGGGCCTTTATCTCTTGCTCACCCTACCCAGTCTGCATCTCCACACACCTGCTCATAAAGACAGGAAACACCCTTTCCAAAGCCACAGCTCCTTAAATCAGTTCAAGCGTCTGCTCATTTGAGGCAGCATCATTTTCCTCTTCCTCACCAAGTTCTTGGGTGAAAATGGACACCATAACCTTTAAGTGGTGCCACCAGTTCCACAGGTAGCATCCACAAATTCTGCTGATGGTTTTGGACATTCTTTCAAAAGCTCCATACATTAGCCAGGCCTGGTAGCATGGGACTGTAGACCCAGCCACTAAGGAGCCTAAGACAGGAGGATCCCTTGAGCCCAGAGGTTGAAGGCTGCAGTGAGCCTTGATTGTGCCACTGCACTCTAGCCTGGGTGACAGAGTGAGAACCTATCTAAAAAAAAAAAAAAATTTTAAAATGTCCCTCAAAATTCTTTTTTAACTGGCCTAATAAAATTTGGTTGGTATATGACCTGGCATTCTTTCTGGGCTTTCCAGTTCTTTCTAGTTGAGCTAGCTTTCTAGTCTTCGAAAGGTTTGTTCCTCTTATTTATCTCTCTCTATATTTTCCCAATTTTTCCCCTCACTGCTTTCCTCCTTTCCTTTCTCCCTCTCTCTCCACTTTCCCTTCCTTTCCCTTCCCTTCCTTCTATCCTTTCTCCCTTTTTCCCTTCTCTACTTTAAAAAAATTCTTTCTCAAATAGCTCTCTTAAATGGAAAAATCTGCTTTCACATTTCCTTAGCCTTGCTGCATACGCAGACACACAGGCTTGGCATTTAAAATCTGACATACATTTATCTTGGGTTTACAATGAACTCTTCACAAATGTTTTTCAGCTTCCTGTGGGTTATTGAATTTTTAAATGCTATTATGCAATTTTTCCCCTGACTAATCTTTACAGATTTTTCATGTTCTTCTTCTATAATTAAATAACTAGGATGGACTTTTTTTTTCAGTTTGCTTTCTCTCTTTCACTGGTTTGCTCAATTTAGGTGGCATCATGACGAATATGTATCCAGGCCTCACACCATAATGCACTGTGCAAGGTGATGGTGATCTAGGGAACACTATGATACTGTTCTTATTCTCAAGTTGCCTGTAATCAATTTGGGATTCATCAAGATGGGGAGACAAGATACACATGAAAAGATAAATGATGATAGAGACTCATATATGCCAGAGTGCTGAATTTAAAAAATTAATAAATAAAAAATTATTTTGCCTGGGATAATCAGAGGAGAAAGGATAGAAGCAAACACTCTGAGCGTTTACTATGTGCTAGGCATTTCCCATGTGCCATTTTTCTTTTCTGTGGTTTTTTTTTTTTTTTCTTCAACAGTTTCACCCTTGTTGCCCATGCTGGAGTGCAATGGCATGTCTCTGCTCATTGCCACCTCCACCTCCCAGGTTCAAGCAATTCTCCTGCCTCCTTCTCCCAGGTAGCCGGGATTACCAGGTGCCTGCCACCATGCCTGGCTAATTTTTTTTAGTTTTAGTAGAGATGGGGTGTTACCATGGTGGCCAGGCTGGCCATTTTTCATTACTTAGCTTTTTCAAAAAACTGGTGTAGTTTATAATGTTTTTCAAAATGATGAATCTAAGACTCAGAGAGATCAAAGTGACTTTTCCAAGAACACAGAGTTAGTAAATTGAAGATCCAGGATCTGAAAGAGTCATGACATGTTTGGGAGTCTGAGAGAGGAAGAGGATCCTTAGGGGGTCTAGGAGAGAGAAAAGTTTCAATGATAAAAACTGGATTGTACAATGCTTGGAATGCCAACTTCTTAGTGTATACTTAGTGTGCACTAGAAGATGGTTCTATTCTGGTGAAATGCTGTGCTACTTTACACAGGTAACATATCTACTAAAATATTCCTATTTCAAATAGGAGTTTAGAAAACACATCACATTCTACACATCTTTTTGTCTATCAGTTACTGGTCTAGATAGCTATCCTGCAGAAATACTGGCATAGTGCACATATAAGGGGTTTATTATAGCATTGCCTATAATAGTGAAAAGAGCAGAATTAACCTATGTGGCAGAGACTGGCTAGATGCATATAAAGCCTGTTTCCACTTCCTGGCACGAACTCAACCACATTTCTCAGCCCTTTTGGTGGTCTGTATGACTATGACCAGATCTTGCCAAAAGAACTTGAGTAGGAGAGATAAATCACTTCCAGTACAAGCAAGGCACGGAAGAGTGGGTGTGGCTTCACCTTTTCTCTTTCTTCCTGTCTGCTGGGTAAGGAAGGAGCCTGAGGCCTGAAGGGCCATGGTAAAAAGAACATGCCCTGTGACACTTTGGATGGTGACATGAGCTCAGCCTAAACTTTACTACTCAAAGTTTCAGCATTGTTTGTTTTAGGTGTTAGCCTATCGTAATTAATAAAAGCTAATATACATCTAGAGGAATGACTTAATAACTTACGCTTACTTCCATATTATGGACGGCTATGTGGCAGGTTGCAAGCACTGGGCAGATTTTTGATCCTGTCATAGAAACATCTCCAAGATATGTTGGTAAGCATTAAAAGCATTTCACAAAATAATATGTATAGAATCCCACTTACAAACACCTGCCTTCTCAAACTGTTTGTGTGTATGTGTATGAGAACGCATACATAGAAAAATAGTTAAAAGAACACTGGACTTGAACAAAGGGGACCTTCACATTTTGCTTTATCTACTGTATTATTGGAATTTTTAATGATAAAAATGTATGTATTATTTTTTAAATATAAAAGACAAAAAATTGTCCAGACATTTTTACAGGTTTGTTGTAAGGCTCAATTAATATAATAATTATAAATATTATTAGAAGAAGTGCTAAATAGATACCAGATATTTTTATTATGACAAACCTTTTCAAATATCTCTTGCTAAGATGTCTACTTAGATTTCTAACCAAGCTATAATTTTTTGTACCATAGGAACATTTTTCAAAGTTTCAGGTTGCTAGGCTATCTCAGCTGCTTATTAAAGAATCACTGTGGTTACAATTTGAGATGCCTCCTATCCTCTTATGCTTTTTGCCTCACTCATTTTCCTCTCCCACTCACTTCTTCTAGAGAGCAAATATTATTAGGGGTAGGGAAAGAGTTCTCTTTCCTCTGAGAGTGACATAGAAACTTTTTCCCAATTAAATAAAAAAGATGCATAAATGGGGTTAAGAGGTGCTCACATGACAGGAGTTTTCAATTGTCTGCTTTGGAGAGAGAGATGGTAAATAATAAGGATGTAAGAATGTCAGAAGGAGCAGCAGATAATTCTAGTTGATTGGGAGACTTGAAGGCAAATGGAAGTTGTTCCTCTAATTAGTTTAAATAGCAGTTAATTCAAAGGCAATTGGTAAGTAGACCAGAGCGTAGGTGTAAATGAAAGTCCCCAATAAGAAGAAACTAGAGGAAGCAGCATGGACATGCATCTGAACTGGCCTGGGTTTGAATCTTGATTTAATTAACTACATCATGTGCAATTTGGCAGTATAAAATGTTTTTCAAATACTTAAGACTGTGTTTGGTACCCATGAGGCATTCCATCACTGTTTTTAAAAATGTGTTTTTAAGAACTGATTTTTAATGAGTATTACGCTTAAAAATTATTGTTCATGTCACTATTCTGCTAAACAACTTTCTGTTTGTGAGGGTCATTCTCTTTATATGCATCTAGCCAGTCTCTGCCACATAGGTTAATTCCGCTCAAATTCCCAGACTCAGGAGATCTCCTCACCTAGCCTCCCGAGTATCTGGGACTACAGGGATGTGCCACCACACCCAGCTAATTTTTTTTTTTGGTAGAGACAGGGTTTTGCCATGTTGCCTAGGCAGGTCTCGAACTCCTAAGTTGAAGGCATCTGCCTGCCTCCACACCCCAAAGTGGTGGGATTACAGGTGTGAGCCACTACACCCAACCTCGCCAATTTTAGTTAATAGGAAATCTCAGGACCTGAGAGGAGGAGAAGGAGGAAGGGAGATTGAGAAGAACAATGAAAGGATGAGGAGGAGTTGAAGGAAAGAAGAGGATAAAATGGAGAAGGGTATTAGGAGGAAGAATGGGAGAGGAAGGGGACAGAATAAAGTGAAGGAGAAGGAGGAGAAATAAATGTGATTAAAGTCATGTTTATTTGCGTGTCTAGATCACAAAAATGTTTTTTGTTCAATAGATAGTAGGATAAAATTATTTCTCTTTTTAATGTAAAGTTTTTATGACAACTTTTACTTTTACATTGTCTGATTAGTTGGCACCTTACTCCCAGAAGTAATGTATCAGTGGTGTTATTATTTGTACTGCTACCTATTTTATTAAAATTAAAATTTTCTTTGATTGTCCTGGCATTAATTTGCTAATCACATAAAAATATCTATATATCAGTATTTTCTGCTAGAAAGTTTAGAAGAGGTATGGTTCAAATGTATTGATATATTGATAAAAAGAAAATAAATTATTAAAAGATTACATTTTTTTTTTTATTTTTTCATAGAAGAAATTATTTCATTCCACTTGAGGAAAGTAAAGGATACATTCATTCTTTGCCTGGAGAAAGTGATTTTCCCCATGGGACTCCAGGCCCTGCCTGGCGAAGTTCTGGTGGCAGATGTTAGAGGAAGCTGTGGCCCTCAGTGGCACAGAGAGCACAGATATTTGGCTGGAAAAGCACTTGTATGATTAACACATTTCCTGTAGCAAAAGTTCAGAAGTTCTTTTTATCCTGAAGATCACTCTGGTGTCTAAGAAAACATTTATCATTGAAGATAATTTGAATTTGCTAATTGAGCCCTAGGCCAATTGCTTTTTTCACACAACTGAGATGAGAGAAATTGGAAGCCAATCTCAAGTACTCCTTGGCCACACTCCCATCCTCGTACATGGTGAGATCTTTTAAAATTCTCTCCAGGCCTGTGTGTCAAAGGCCATAACTATCCCTAAGCCCAGCATTTGTGCAGTGGTTTTTCCTCCTGTCCATACCCCTAGGAGGCTGGGCCACCAGCCACCTCCACCCCTCCCCATCCCTCTGTGCTACAGGCCACTGACTCCAAGGCAGCAGCAGGCTCCCTCCTCCAGCCCATCCACAGCACTGCTGTTGCCTTTGCAGGGAGGAGGACCAGGTAAACTGCAGGCCTCTTCCCTCAGGTATCAGGCCCCATGTTTTGATGGCCTTTCGATGGCAAGGGTCACCTCTAGTCCCTCCATGAAGCATTTGGTCCTTTAACATTACGAGCTACAGTGTATATAGAGTGTTATTTTAGGGACACACTCTCGTGCTGTGACACTACAGTTCCTGAGAACTGAGTTAAGGAAGCAGCAGGGAACACCCTGTGCCAAATAGTACAGGAGCTGCTACTCTCAGCAGCGCTGGCCTGGCGACTGCGCAGCTTCAGATAGATATCCATGCTGGCGCCTCAGCAACAGGCACCTATCCTCCTCTGCAGATGCTGGTCAGCAAGTGCTCCTTCCAAGGAGGCCTCCTGGGAGAATCTAGGGAGCCTCTGCGGAACTGGGAAACGGCCCTGTGTGCGAATGCTCGGCTTGAGACATGCCTGAGTGTCAGACTAAACAGCTCTAAAAGGACAGGGGCAGAACTGCCCTTTATTCAATAGTGCACAGTTTGGACTTGGGGCTTTTTCAATTCTAGAAGTGGGATTGCCTCAAAAAGACTAACTGATGAGGCAAATATGAAGTAGGGCTTGTTGCAGTTGTAATTTGTCACTCTCTAAAACAGGGATCACATGCCAAGGCTATTCCACAGCACCTTTGCCAGGGAGACACAGAACAACCCTTCTCAGAGCCAGTCCCTGCTCCCCAGTGAGTAGGGAAACTGCAACAACCAGGCGACCCACACCAATCACAGGGGCTCCCACACTACAGGTCCCTTGGCCGAGGCCATTCCTTTCTCTCCAAGCATATCCACCTTGGGGACCCACACAGTGCTGCTGTGAAGACATGGCCAGTCCACTAAATGTCTACAAGAAATAACCATCTGTCACATGTAAATGCCTTGCTGCTGATCCTCTCTGGATAGAAGAGGCTAAGGGTGCTGGTGTTTTTGATCCTGGAGGCTTGGGTTGGGTGAGGCCATTCCTTAGGGTCACTGTAATTGAGAACACTGTGGTGACTTCTAAAACGTGTCCATCCTTCCCACGACATAAAATGTAGCACCTCTAGGATGTGGCCAGTGACAGCTGACGCACTTCAAGAGCCAATTGCAAAAGCTGGGCCGGTTCTTTAAAAACAAAGCTTAGTTCCCTGGCTGGGTGATCTGACTGAACTGGCTGTCTGAAGAGGTTGTGGTTGTCTCTGGAATCACTCACCTGGGGATTTGCCCTGGCGTTGTACTCATTGCCACGGAACCACTGGGGACAGGAGTTGTGTTCCTGCTATTAGGGGTCTCGCCACTAGCCTGTATTTTAAAATAGACCAAATGAAAGATGGGTAAAACAATCCCAACTAGAAGCATGATAAAAAAGACATTCCATCACTGAATTCCACAGTCTGCACCATTTGTTGGCATATTTGGAGGAGCTGGGAGCAATTGCTGATAGGACAGTCTCTATGCAGTAACTTTCCCATAAAAAGATTTCTGACCGCAATGCACGCTCAATATTCTGGTCAATCTCCTTAAAGAAACCCATCAGTTGACTGGCCTGGGCATCAGTGTCTGTGGCTGCTGTCTGGATTTGGCAGTTCTATGGTGACTTCGGTCTCTGAAAATGGGCTCAGAAGGGGTTTTAGTTATTTGTGGGTCTCTGTTAGGATCCCGTTGATTTTCACTGGAATTTTAATGGCATATAAGTCTGAAAGGTCAACAACTCTCATGAAGTTGTTGACCTTGATATCTGCGACTTTGCAGCTGTATTGCAAAGCCAGCTTGTTGAGGCTGTCCTCCTGGGCCAGCCCCTGTTGCAGTGGCACCAGCACCTGCTCCTGGCTGGTGGGGCTGGTAGATACTGCTCTTCCAGGCTCCTTGTCCAGGGCCGCAGAACTACAGGGTGTGAGGGTGAGTCTTCCTCAGAGGAGGCCCCATTGGCATTCTTTTTTTGTTTTGTTTTTTGAGACGGAGTCTCGCTCTGTTGCCCAGGTTGGAATGCAGTGGCGTGATGTCGGCTCACTGCAACCTCTGCCTTCTGAGTTCAAGCGATTCTCCTGTCTTAGCCTCCCCAGTAGCTGAGATTACAGGCATGTGCCACCACGCTTGGCTAATTTTTGTATTTTTAATAGAGACAGGGTTTCACCATATTGGTCAGGCTGGCCCCTTCTGTGAAAGGAGGGGATTCCTAAATCGAAGCTCACACAAAAACGCACATGGAGCAGTCAACCCCAAGGCTTATAAGGGTGGGGCCCCAACATTCCACAAAGGCAGGACCTCAGCCACGTGGGGCCAGCCCTGGACAGTCAGGGTCACCACCCGTCCAGCTGCAGAAGGGTCACCCAGGAGCCCGGGGAATGGTGGCCTGGCCCCAAACCAAGGAGTGAGGCAGGCTGGGAGACTGAGCCCACACAGACCCCCAGCCAGGACTGTGGACCTTTCCTCCAGGCCCGGTACCTCAGCCAAATTTAAATTTATATTGTTGGAACTGTTAGTGACAGAATATACAGGTCTTATATAGGTTGGTGCAAAAGTAATTGTGGTTTTTGCCATTACTTTTAATAGAACTCCTTGAGACGCCATGGTTTGTGATTCGTTGGTTGCGTTGATTATTTCTCTTGTTTTCTCAATTCCCCATACCACACAAGAACTATTTTATGTGTGTTTGTATCTTAATATTAACTGTGCCATTTACCATTGCTGCTTTATGTGTTTAGGTTTGTTGATTAAATGTTCAAAAAATTTCTGTGTGCTGCCCAACTTGATCTTGCAAGTGATTACTGGTAGGTAGTGAAAGTCTGACTGTATCACTTTTAAGTCCTTTTCACATATGTAAGAGAAGTCTACACAATTATTCCTCGTTAATATAAAGTTAGAAATATTAAGAATTCTCATATTTGAAGATAACATAAATAAAGTACAATTTAGAGAACTAAACTTGTAAGTTCACTTAGGAACTACTATCAGTGACCTTCACTATCACACCATTTGGTGTGGAAGTTAAATTGCTACCTTAGAGTCAAAAAATTTCCTTGATTAGAATGCATCTGCTGGAATACAACTCAGTGTCTTTGGGCCAACAGCACACTGTAGAATGAATAAAGTAAAGGCAAATGTAAATTCAGGGTAACAACATCAGCCATATGAGCACAAAATATTATGGTGAAACTCAAGTAAGAAAATAGGCCGGGCGTGGTGGCTCATGCCTATAATCCCAGCACTTTGGGAGGCCGAGGTGGGAGGAGCACTGTCTCTACAAAAACTACAAAAATTAGCTGGCTGTGGAGGTGTGTGCCTGAAATTCCAGCTACTCAGGAGGCTGAGGCATGAGAATGACTTGAACCCAGGAGGTGGAGAGGTTGCAGTGAGCCGAGATCTCGCCACTGCACTCCAGCCTGGGTGATGGAGTGAGACTCTGTCTCAAAAAAAAAAAAAAAAAAAAAGTGTGTGAAAGTATTTTGCAAACACAATGCATGTAAGTCTTGATAAACAGGGGTGATGGAAGATATTTCTCACGGCCTATAGGCAACTCAGAGGCATTTTCTTTCTTCTAGAATCTTTCCTGTTTAGTGGAAATTGTATGCCCGGAAACAAAATTTTTAGAATCCTGGCCAGCAGAATTCTGGGTTAGATTCTATCATTGAGAAGTGTCTGTATGTTATTTGAAAGACTGAAGACTGCTTCAGCAGCAGTGGATAGATTCATGAGGAGCAATCTGAGACAGGCCTTTTTGTAGAGGTCTCTGGGCATTTACTTGAATATCACCTACCATGGAGCAAGAGCACCTATGTTCATTGCCAGCTATATCTTGCAATGCTTGTAACCATTGAAGTTTCTGAAAGCCACTGGTGACCCCGAGAGTTAGTGCTGGCTTTTTCTGACCTTCATTCCACCAGTCCTTCCACTGATTTTGTAATCATCGAAGTTACCGGATGTAGCATCCTATTGCTTGAAACAGGTAAAATGAATTTTGCTTTTCTGAATGAATCCTGGCTGATTTGGGAAATAAGTTTTACAATCAAATACATGACTATTTATTTTCTTTTTATTGGTGTATTTATTTATAATATATTTAAGGCATACAAGTGCAGATTTCTTACATGCATATATTGCATAGTGGTGAAGTCTGGGCTTTTAGTGTACCCATCAACCAAATAGTGAACATCGTACCCAATAGGTAATTTTTAAGCCCTCACCTCCCTCCCATCCTTCCACATTTTGTAGTCTCCAGTGTCTATAATTCCACTTTGTATGTCCATGTGCACCCATTGTTTAGCTCCTACTTGTAAGTAAGAACATGCAATATAGGTTATTTCACTTAACACAATGGCCTTCAGTTCAATCTGTGTTGCTGCAAAAGACATAATTTCATTCTTTTTATGGTTGAGTAGTATTTCATAGTGTGTGTGTATGTGTATAAATAAAACATTTTCTTTTTCTAAAATATAAAAACATTTTCTTTATTCAGTCCCCTTTTAATGGACACTTGTTGATTCCATATCTTTGATATTGTGAATAGTGTTGCGATAAACATATGGGTGCAGGTATTTTTTTTTTTTTTTTTTTTGTGACAGAGTTTCACTCTTATTGCCCAGGCTGGAGTGCAGTGGTACAATTTTGGCTCATCACAACCTCCGCCTCCCAGGTTCAAGTGATTCTCCTGCCTCAGCCTCCCTTGTAGCTGGGATCACAGGCATGCGCCACCACGCCTGGCTAATTTTGTATTTTTAGTAGAGATGGGGTTTCTCCATGTTGGTCAGGCTGGTCTCGAACTCCTGACCTCAGGTTATCTGCCTGCCTTGGCCTCCCAGAATGTTGGGATTACAGGCGTGAGCCATCATGCCCCATCTCAGGTATCTTTTTGATATAATGACTTCTTTTCCTTTGGGCATATACCCAATAGTGGAAACGCTGGATTGAATGGCAGTTCTCATTTTAGCTCTTTGAGAACTCTCCATACTGTTTCCATAAATGTTGTACTAATTTACATCCCACTGACAGTGTATAAGCATTCCCTTTTCTCCACATCCTCACCAATACCTGGTTTATTTTTGACTTTTTAATAATAGCCATTCTGATTGGTGTAAGATAATATCTTATTGTGGTTTTAATTTGCATTTCCCTGATGATTAGTGATGTTGATTTTTTCATATGCTTGTTCACCATTTGTATATCTTCTTTGAAAAATATTCATTTCCTTTGCCCAATTTTTAAATGGGGTTATTTGTTTTATTTTCTTATTGATTTGTATGAGTTGCCTGTAGATCCTGGATATTAGCCCTTTGTCAGATACATAGTTTGCAAATATTTTTTCTCATTCTGTAGGTTTTCTGTTTACTCTATTGACTGTTTCTTTTGCTGTGCAGAAGCCTTTTAGTTTAAGTCTCATTTGTCTATTTTTGTTTTTGTTGCATTTGCTTTTGAGGACTTAGTCATAACGACTTTGCATGGCCATTGTTCAGAAGAATTTTTCCTAAATTTTCTTTGAGGGATTTTTATAGTTTCAGGTATTATGTTTAAGTCTTTAATTTTATCCTAAGTTAATTTTTGTGTGTGGTGAAAGGTGTAGGTCCAGTTTCATTCTTCTGCGTATGATTACCCAATTTTGCCAACACCATTTATTGAATAGAGTGTCCTTCCCTATGCATATTTTTGTTGACTTTGTAAAAGATCAGTTGATTGTATGAATGTGGCTTTATTTCTGGGTCCTTTATTCTGCTCCATTGAGATCTGAAGGTTTATTTTATTTTATTTTTACCAGCATGGCCATAGTAACCATACTGTTTTGGTTACCATAGCCTTGCCGTATAATTTGAAGTCAGGTAGCGTGATGCCTCCAGCTGTGTTCTTTTCACTTATGATTGCTTTGGCTATTCAGGTTCTTTTTTGGTTCCATATAAATTTTAGAATTGTTTTTTCTAATTCTCTGAGAAATGACATTGGTAATTTGATAGGGATTGCATTACATCTGTAGATTACTTTGGGCAGTTTAGTCATTTTAACAGTAATGATTCTTCTAATCCATGAGCATGGGATGTTTTTTCCATTTATTTGTATAAGCTATGATTTCTTTCATCAGGGTTTTGTAGTTCTTGTAGAGATTTTTCACCTTCCTGGTTAAATACACTCGTAGTTATTTTATTTTTTATTTGTAGCTACTGTAAGATTGCATTTTTGACTTGTTCCTCAGCTACATCATTATTGGTGTATAGAATCCTACTGATTTTTGCATGTTGATTTTTTTATCCTGAAGATTTACTGAATTCATTTATCAATCTAAGTTTTTTGGTGGAGTCTTTAGGGTTTCCTAGATATAAGATCATACCATCAGTAAACAGGAATAGTTTGACTTCCTCTTTTCATTTTGGGTGCCTTTTATTTTTTCCCTTGCCTGATTACTCTGGCGAGGACTTCAAGTACTATGTTGAATAATAGTGGTGAAATTGGGCATCATTTCCTTATTTCTAGTCCTTAGAGGGAATGCTTTCAACTTTTTCCTGTTAAATATGTTATCTGTGGGTTTGTTGCATGTTGCCTTTATTATGTTGAGGTATGTTCCTTCTATGCCTAGTTTGTTGAGGATTTTTATCATAAAGGGATGCTAAATTTTATTGAATGCTTTTCCTGCATCTATGAGATCATCATATGATTATTGTCCTGTATGTGATATATCACATTGATTTGCAAATGTTGAACAGTCCTTATGTCCCTGGGATAAATTCCACCTGATGGTGGTGTATTATCCTTTTGATGTCTTATTGGATTGATTTGTTAGTATTTTTTGATGATTTTTGCATCTATGTTCATCAGTGATATTGGTCTGTAGTTTTCTTTTTTTGTTGTGACCTTGTCTGGTTTTGGTATCAGGGTGATATTGGCCTTAAATAGTTAATTAGGGAGAATTTCTTTCTCCTGGATTTTTTGAAATACTTTCAGAAGGATTGGCGTAAGTTCTTTTTTATAGGTTTAGTAGAATTTGGCTGTGAACTCATCTGGTTCTGGGCTTTTCTTTTGATAGGCGATTTTAAAATACTGATTCAGTCTTGCTACTCATTATTGGTCTGTTCAGGAGTTTTATTTCTTCCTGGTTCAATCTCCGGAGGTTGTATCTTCCAAAGAATGTATCCAATAAAAAGCCATTTAATCACATTCTCTCAGGCTCTGTTTCAAATTATAATGCCCACAAACACCTATCTATCTTCTGTCTTCCAACATCACCATATCAGCATAAGGCAGGCAAAATGAAGTTGACCCACAGTCAGGCTTTATTAATATGATCTAGTTACTGTTTCTTCCTTTCTAAGGGTAACTGTCTCCCCCTTTGTACCTGGGGTGACTGACAATGAAAACATCAAATTATAACATTTTATTTTATATTTGGGAAATTGGGAGAGTATTTGGGATATTTTACATTTGTCTACTTGAGAATAGACAAAGTGGCTAGCACTCAAAAATTCTTATGACGTTGTGAAAGTATCATCAATTTAATTTTTCTCCTGTTAATTTTAACATGTTTATTATATCTAGGACTATTTCTATTGATTTCTTTTTTCTCCTGGTTATGAGCCAAATTACATCTAGTAATTTTTTACTGTATGCTACACGTTATAAAAATCATGTTGAGAGTCTAAATTATGTTGTTTTTCTTTACAAAGTGTCAATTTTTATTTTGGCAGAAAGTTGATTTATAGATTTGGTGATTCTTTTGAGTGATTGTTTTCAGCTTTGTTTGTGTGGGTCTGCAGAGGCCCTGCATTGTGACTAAGATATGCCTATTCCTAAGTTATGGCTTTTCTGATGTCACATAAAAAATAGGTTTAAAAGATATCGAATGCTTAGAAAGCTACATGAAGTCTATGAGTGGTCAGAATCCCAGCATTGTATGATCTCTAGAATCTTTATTCAGCTTAAAGACTTCCAGTAGTTGAACCCCATCAGGCCTTGCAGAATTCCACCCTGTGCATACACAACTAAGGATCTGACCAAAGACTCAAGATAACTTATAATATATTTATGTGTTTCCTTCTTTGCATAATCTCTTCCTCTCTGGCACCCTGTTTAGCCAATTCTTACTGTTTCAGCAATCCTTAACTCTAATATTAATATTATACATTCAGCAAGACTGATTCAGGTTATACCTCTATCTGAGGCAGTTTGAAAGTGTGAATAGAACAAAAACAGGAGTAAAAGTAGAACTTGTGTTATGTGTTTTTCTTCTCCCAAAGATCACTGTCCCATGCTTTCTTTTGTCTAATGCTTGAAAACATCCACCTCATATATTTGCTCTGCTTTGTTGCTATTTACTGCAGGTAGGTAAACCTGATACCTGTTAACCTATTATGGCTGAATTTCCAGATAACTTCCGGAAGTAAATCATAACTTTACCTTGTGCCATTCTCATGTGTAAATGTGATACAAGGAAGCTCTGTATCTTGTTAATAGCATGGAGATGAATCTAAAATCTGATAGATATCAAGATCAAAAGAAATTGAGCCCAAAATACTAGATCAAGCCAACCTTGATGAACACCCTATTTCTGAATTTCTAGTTATAGGGCAATATAAATGTTTCCATTGTTAAATTCAATTTGAATTACATTTTCTGTTACTTGTAGGCAAATAATTTTAATTGATATAAGCCCACACATACATTTTTCAAATTATAAGTTAAATCATATTCTAATGAACTGTGAAAAATATTCAGATTACTTTTCATACTGAGTTTTTAATGTGTCAAACATTATATGAAATAAATGCTCCATTGGTTGGGGCTGAATACAATAGAGACTTTTCATAAAGTCACATTTATACTAATTAAATCCTCAATGCTCAACATTACACAAATATTTACATAACACTCTGCTAAACAATGACAAAAATAAAAAAAAAAGCATGAGTTTGTGTCTGTGAGCACTTACATATATGTATATATATGTCTAGAGAAAGTTCTATAAAGACTAAAAGAAAATGCCAAAATAAGTTACTATGGGTGGTAGGATTACAGGCTCTTTTTACTTTTTCTAAAGTAAAAGTAAAATGTACTTTTTCTAAAGTAAAAGTAAAATTTACTTTTAAAATTTATTAGTAAAAGTAAAATTTACTAATAATTTACTATACCGTTTGAATTTTTAGAAAAACCTTATGCTTATAATATACTATGTTTCCAGCACTGTGATAAATGACACATATTAATTTTCTCTTTAATTTTCACAACAAAAGATAGGATTATATTATTCTCAATTTACTGATGAGGAAATTGAAGCTTTTATTTTAAGTAAATTGTTCAAGATGAAACAATGAAGGAGGTATTACATTTGTAATTAAAAATAGCAAGAAAGTTAATTCTTAAAAAAGATAATGAAGCTGGGTATGGTGGCTCATGCCTGTAATCCTCAGCACTTTGGGAGGCCAACGCGGGCAGATCACAAGGTCAGGGGATCAAGACCATCCTGGCTAACACGGTGAAACCCTGTCTCTACTAAAAAATACAAAAAATTGGCCAAGCGTGGCAGCGTGTGCCTGTAATCTCAGCTACTTGGGAGGCTGGGGCAAGAGAATAGCGTGAACCCGGGAGGCGGAGCTTACAGTGAGCCGAGATCATGCCATTGCACTCCAGCCTGGGCGACAGAGTGAGACTCTGTCTCAAAAATAAATAAATAAATAAATAATAATAATAATACAGGGGTACATTTAATGAATGGAAAGATGCTTCTGATATATTAAGTGACAAAAAGCCAGTTGAAATGCAACTATCTCAGAAGATCCTCATACCATCCTGGTTATCGACTGGCAAGGTTTTTAACATAGAACATGTGACAATCTTTCTTCTCCTGGGAGAAAAATGGGACCAATGAATGAACATTAGCTTTCCTAATAGGCTCAGTACCATAACAGTTTAAGAGAAGATAGAGGGTCTAAAAGATATGTATTACAGTCCTATCTTCTAGAGTTTTGGTTTATAGTTCTTTTAATGATTTTATTAGGGAACAAAAAAATTGTTCTTCAGTGCTTCAATGAAGTCAAGAAAAAGAAGGTACAATTAGATGGGAATATTATTCTCTTGAAGAAATTTCCAGATTGTACCCACAAAGTTTGACTATAAAATCCCCCTTTTTGTCCTAATATTTATCCTGGAAAAGGTCTAGATGACTTGCATGTTTGAAAGAGAAAGTCTCACTAGCAGATGGTTGAGAGGCAGTTTAGGTAATATCTGACCCAAACATCTGACCTGTCCTTAGGTCATGACCCAAGTCGTGACCTTGGGTACAAAATAGACAAACAAATCTGACTGAGCTCTCTCAATATTCTGAAATCTCTGTTTCATTGTTTTGAAAATAAATTGTCAAAGAAGATAACCTTGGTTTTGGCAAGAATCACATGTTGCTTCTGCTAATCTGTGTTTATACTTTGTTCTCTAATGAATGCATATTATTTATGTAATAAGGCAATGTATTATTTAAGAGTTTTAGGATTGTAGTGAGTCTTAGCTATTATCTAGTTCAAATTCCTTTTCCTCCTTTGCAGTAGAGTAGCCTGAGGTCTATTGAGAGCAAGTATCTGTCTCACCTGGAATTAGTAGTGCTACTGCTTAGTAGTGCTTTGCTAAAGATTTTGGCTGACACACTCTAAAAATTTATTTATTTGTTACATAATACACTTTTTTGCACCCTTATCTGAGAGCTTCTTCAGATTGTTTTTTAAATAAAGGAGAAATCTGAACAATTTTCATGTGAGTTTGAAATCTGTAGGCCCTATTAAAGCTTTTTCTTTTTTTTTTTTTTCTTATTGTATGGGGATTTCAGTGTCAGATATTTAGCGTGAATATTTTGTATCATTTTCTTCTTGCCGTTTAAAAACATTTCTACTCTAATCTCTAGCCCATCCAAAGACATATTTTGTGTCTTTTTCATTCTTAGAGGTTGCACTGAAGTGATATTTCTGTTTTCTTTTGTGAATGAGATCTTCCAATATAAGGACTGTTTCTTTTGAATGGGGATTTATCTCAGTGGTTTACAAACTCTTAAAAAACTTTGCAGATTCTGGCTTTTGAAGGTCAAGTACTCTTTGTACAAACAGCATTTCACTGAATGAGATCTTTGTTAACTTTATTTAGTATTTGTTTCACCTTTAACTTCTCTTGGCAGCTTTATTATGATACATGACAGTTATTTTCTTAGAGGTACCTAAATCACAGCATTCACATACAGTTTTTTTTTTCTTCATGAAGATTTTCTAAATTTAAAAAGTTTTTGTTTCACTGTCCACTTTTGCATCTTTTATATATGTACTATTCAGGATTTTGTTTGATTGCAAGAGACAAAAATCCTGGTCAAGAGTTGCTTAAAGTATGGGGGTGTCTTTTTGTTACACAGAAGAAATACAATGTGTATAAGTTAAGTTACTCAAGCATGTCATCAAATACTATGGCTTTTCCTATATTTCCACTTGACCAACATTTATTGGTTGCTTTTTCCTCATGGTTACAGAATAATTGCTAAATAAATTCTATCTAAAACTGAGTGAAGTTTTTCGATTTTGGGTTTGTTTCTCCTTTAAGGAAACAATGAACATTCAGTAAAGTGGGGGATAGATTTCAGAGGGGGTGTCTTGAAAAGGTGTTTGAGAGGGTGTAGAGATTGGTGAGAACTTTCTTCTTTTTTCCATCCATCTTTTAACTTTTTCTTGCAACCCAAGCCTGACCTTTGTACCCAGCTCCCTATCAGAAACAGGAAGCTAATCTCTGGAATATTGATGTCTACTGAAAAGTTGGAAACAGCAAGGTTGGATCTTAATCGATCATTAAATGAGGACCTTTGGGGTCCAGACTAGGTAATCATAAATGATAAATGTGTCTCACAAAATCCTGTAATATTGCTGTTACCTAGAGCCCCCTACCATTTGAAGATCTGGTTCAACATGTCCTGAACCACCAGTTTACAGCTTGTGAGAATCTTCTCCTGATTTCTGTGAATTCCTGTGAATTATTAATCTTTCTCTCTTTGCTTTTTTGCACTTGAGTTTATACTTCTGCACTTTTTCTTTTAAACATCAAATTTAAAGATGAAGCCAAATTCTCCACAGTTTTTCAGAAAACTCCAATTCAATGTTTTATGAGCTCAATGTTGATATAGCTTGGATATGTGTCCCCTCCAAATCTCATGTTGAAATTTATCCTCAGTGTTGGAGGTGGGGTCTGGTGGGATGTGTTTGGGTCATGGAGGTGGATCCCTCGTGAGTGGGCTGGTGCCGTCCCAGTGGTAATAAGTGAGTTCTTGCTCTATTAGCTGACACGAGAGCTGATTCTTTAAGAGCATGACACCCCTCTCCTCTTGCTCCTGCTATCGTCATGTGACATGCTGACTCCTATTCCCCTTCCATCGTAATTTGAAGCTTTCTGATGTCCTCACAAGAAGCAAATGCTGGTGTCATGCTTCTTGTATAGCCCTGCTGAACTATGAGCTAAATAAACCTTTTTTCCTTATAAGTTATGAAATATCAGCCTCAGATATTTCTTTATAGCAACACAAAAACAGACTAAGACTATTTACTATAGGTCTTAGGGACTTTAATATCTATGACTTAGCCTTATATCATCTTCTGGCCTCATGCTTGATACTGCACGGTCCTCTACAAGTCCTCAATCAAACTGGGAAATTAATTCAGGCTCCTACCTCATCTGCTTTTGTGGGGAACAGTCTCACCAGGCAAGCCCTTTTCCCAGATTTCCACAAATATTTGAAAATAAATCATTCTGTAAATTGATAAATCTATTAGCCAGAGATATTTTTGTTGATTTTGATAGAAGCCAAACTCAAAGTAATTAGGGAAAAATGGGAATTTATTAACTCATAACACTGAAATATCTAGATACAACATTGCCTTAGTCACAGTTTGAGACAAATCAGAAAAAAAATATATTCTTGATATGACCATGAGAGTTCCTTTTCCTAGTATTGCTTCACTCACAGACAGGCTATATTTTTGTTTGTTTTTTGTTTGTTTCATATGGTTTTATTTTAAAATTATATTTCTTGAAATTGTTTATATTTGTTGGATTTTATGATAGTTGGGAGTCTCACAAGTTTTCTACCACAGATCATTTAGCCCCAGGACCTGCTATTGACTAACTGTGTGGTCTGGATCAAGTCACTTAACCATATCTGTTAAATGGGAATAATATTATTAGTCTCAGAGGATTTTTAAAAGATTAAATGAGTTGAT
This sequence comes from Piliocolobus tephrosceles, assembly GCF_002776525.5. Taxonomy (NCBI): domain Eukaryota; kingdom Metazoa; phylum Chordata; class Mammalia; order Primates; family Cercopithecidae; genus Piliocolobus; species Piliocolobus tephrosceles. The sequence goes on from NC_045436.1 coordinate 46,596,284, forward strand.
TCATGTCTTAGTTTTCTTAAAGTTTTAAATTTTTTTATGGATATACAGTAGGTATATATGTATTTATGGGGTACCTGAGATATTTTGATATAGGCCAACAATGTGTAATAATCACATCAAGGTAAATGTGGTATCCATCACCTCAAGCATTTATCATTTCTTCATGTTATAAATATCCCAATTACACTCTATTAGTTATTTTAAAACGTAGAATAGATTACTGTTGACTGTAGTGACCCTGTTGTGCTCTTAAATATTAGACCTTATTCATTCTATCTAACTATATTGTTTGTGCCCATTAACCATCCCCACTTCCTCCCCATCTACTATCCTTCCCAATCTCTGCTAGCTATAATTCTACTGTCTATCTCCATGAGTTCAACTGTTTTAATTTTTAGCTCTCATGTATAAATGAGAACATGCAAAGTTTGTCTTTCAATGCCTGGCTTATTTCACTTAATATGAAGACTTTCAGTTCCATCCCTGTTGTTACAAATAACAAGATCTCATTCTTTTTAATGACTGAATAGTACTCTATTATGTATATGTACCACAAATTTCCTTAACCATTTGTTTGTTGATGGCTACTTAGGTTCCTTCCAAATCTTGGCTATTGTGAATAGTGCTGCAATAGACATGGGGATGCAGATATCTTTGTTATACTTATTTCCTTTCTTTTGGGTATATACCTAGCAGTGGGATTGCTAAATCATATGATAGTTCTTATTTTAGATTTTTGAGGAACCTCTATACTGTTCTCCAGTGACCGTACTACTAGGTTACATTCCCACCAACAGTATGTGAGGGTTTCCTTTTCTCCATATCCTCACTAATATTTGTTATTGCCTGTCTTTTGGATCAAAGCCATTTTAACTGGAGGGAGCTGATATCTCATCGTAGTTGTGATTTGCATTTCTCAGATGCTCAATGATGTTGAGCACTTTTTGAAAATACCTGTTGCCATTTGTATGTCTTCTTTTGAGAAATCAAATTTTAAAATAAGATTATTAGATATTTTTTCCTATGGAGTTGCTTGAGCTCCTTATATATTCTGGTAATTAATCCCTTGTCAGATGGACAATTTGCAAATACGTTTTTCCATTCTGTGGGTTGTTGTTGATTGTTTCCTTTGCTTTACAGAAGCTTTTTAACTTGATGTGGTCCCATTTGTCCATTTTTGCTTTGATTTCCTGTGCTTATGGGGTATAACTCAAGAAATCTTTGCTTTGACCAATGTCCTTGAGAGTTTCCCTAATGTTTCTTTTAGTAGTTTCATAGTTTAAGGTCTTAGATTTAAGTATTTAATCTATTTTGATTTTATTTTCATATATGGTGAGATATAAGGTTCTAGTTTCATTCTTCTGTGTATGGCTATCCAGTTTTTCCAGCACCATTTATTGAAGAGGCCGTCATTTCCCTAAGGTCCTTGGCATCCTTGTTAAAAATAAGTTCACTATAACTATATGGATTTATTTCTGGTTTCTCTAGTCTGTTCCATTTGTCAGTGTGCCTGTTTTTATGCAAGTATCATGTGGTTTTGGTTACCATAATTCTGTAGCATAATTTGAAGTCAGGGAATGTGATTCCTCCAGTTTTGTTCTTTTTGCTGAGGATGGCTTTGGCTATACTGGGTCTTTTGCGGTTCCATACAAATTTTAAGATTATTTTTCCTATTCCTGTGAAGAATGCCATTAGTATGTTGATAGGAATTGCATCAAATATGCATATTGTTTTGGGTAGTATGGACATTTGAACAATATTGATTCTTCCAACCCATGAATATGAGATGTGGTTCCATTTTTTTGTGTCCGCTTCAATTTCTTTCATCAGTGTCTTATAGTTTTTATTATACAGATTTTTCACTTCTTTGGATAAGTTTATTCCTAGGTATTTTTATCTTATTTTTCGCTATTGTGAATTAAATTACTTTATTCATTTCATATTCAGATGATTCACTGTTGGCACATAAAAATGGTACTGATTTTTGTGTGTTGATTTTGTATCCTTCAACTTTACTGAATTTGTTTAACAATTTTAAGTTTTTCTTTTTTCTGGTGGAATCTTTAGGATTTTCTAAATATGAGATCATCTCATCTGCAAACAAAGATAATTTGATGTCTCCTTTTCCAATTTGGGTACCCTTTATTTCTTTCTCTTGTCTGATTGCCCTAGCCAGGACTTCCAGTACTGCATTCAATGATAGTGGTGAAAATGAGCATCCTTCTCTTGTTCCAAATGTTAGAGGAAAGTTTTTTTTTTCATTCAGTATAATACTAGCTGTAGGCATATTGTATATGGCTTTTATTATGTTGAGGTATGTTCCTTCTATTCCCAGTTTTTGAGGGATTTTTATTATGAAGGGATATTAAATTTTATCAAATGCTCTGTCAACATTAATTGAAATGATCATGTGGTTTTTGTCCTTCATTCTGTTGATATGATGTATCACGTTGATTGATTTGCATATGTTGAACTATCCTTGCATCCCTGGGATAAATCCCTCTTGGCCATGATAGATGATCTTTATAATGAGTTCTTGAATTCAGTTTGCTAGTATTTTGATGAGGATTTTTACATAAATGCTCATCAGGGATATTGGCCTGTAGTTTCTTTTTCTGATGTGTCATTATCATGTTTTGGTATCAGGGTAATACTGGCCTCATAGAATGAGTTTTGAAGTATTCCCTTTTCCTCCACTTTTTGAAAAAACTTGAGTAGGAGTGGTATTAGTTCTTATTTAAATGTTTATTAAAATTCAGCAGTGAAGCTATTGAGTTCTGGCTTTTCCTTATTGGGAGACTTTTTATTATGACTTTGATTTCATTACTTGTTATTGGTCTATTTGGGTTTTAGAATTCCTCATGATTCAATCTTGGTAGGTGGTATGTGTCTAGGAATTTATCAATTTCTTCTAGGCTTCCCAGTTCTCCAGGGGAATGATCCCAGCTTTTGTTCATTCAGTATGATGTTGGCTGTGGGTTTGTTATAGACGGCTCAGTATTCAAGTATAAGAAGGTTATATAAGCAGAATCATCCCAAATAAGACTACCTCAAGACATTTAATAAGCAAACTCCCAAAGATCAAGGATAAAGAAAGGATAATAAAATCTGTAGCAGAAAAGAAACAAATAACATAGAAAGGAACTCTAGTATGTCTGGCAGCAGACTTCTCAGTGGAAATCTTACAAGCCAAGACAGAGTGACATGACATATTTAAAGTGCTGAAAAAAAAAGAAGTTTTATCATAGAAAAATATATCCAGTAAAATTATTCTTCAAACATGAAGGAGATGTTGGATTTTTATCAAAGGCTTTTTCTGTATGTACTGAGATGATCATAGGGTTTTTGTTTTTAATTTTTTTTAATATGGTGAGTCATATTGATTTATGTGGAATCAACTTTGCATCCCAGAGTTAAAGCCTACTTGATTGTGGTGGGTTGACTTTTTGATGTTTTGTTGGATCCAGTTCCCTAGCACTTTGTTGAGGATTTTTGTGTCCATGTTGAGGAATTCAGCCATTTCCTCTAGATTTTCTAAAATGTGTGCATAGAGGTGTTCATAATAGTCTCTGGGGATCTTTTAATTTCTGTGAGATCAGTTGTGATGCCATCTTAGTTATTTCTGATTGTTCTTATTTGGATCTTCTTTTTATTTGTTAGTCTAGCTAATCAGCTATCAATGTTGCTTATTCTTTTGACAAACCAACTCTTAATTTCATCGATCTTTTGTATGGATTTCTGTGTCTCAATTTCATTCAGTTCATCTCTGATTTTAGCTATTTATTTTCCTCTACTAGCTTTGGTGTTGAATTATTCATTTTCTTCTAATTCCTCTACTTGTGATGTTAGGTCATCATCACACCTTGATGTGAAGGCATTTTAGTACTATAAATTTTCCTCTTAGCACTGCTTTAGCTGCATCCCAAAGGTTTTGGCAGGTTGCATCTCTATTTTCATTAATTATGTATGTATGTTTTTGATTCTACCTTAATTTTATTGTTCATTCAAGAGTTATTCAGAAGCAAGTTGTTTAAGTTTCATGGTTTTGTGTAGTTTTGAGAGATCTTCTTGGTATTGATTTCCATTTTTATTGCACTATGGTCTGAGTATATGCTTGTTATGATTTTGAATTTTTTGAAAGAGAGAGCTTGTGCAGAGGAACTCCCATTTTTAAAACCATTAGATCTCACGAGACCCATTCACTATCATGAAAACATCATGGAAAAGACCTGCTCTCATGATTTAATCATCTCCCACTGGGTACTCCCACAATATGTGGGAATTACGGGAGCTACAAGATGAGATTTGGGTGGGGACACAGAGCCAAACCATATCAGTTCCCAAAGTCCATTTTGTCATTCTTAGGCTTTTACATCCTCATAGCCTAGCTCCCACTTATGAGTGAGAACATACGATGTTTGATTTTCCATTCATGAGTTACTTCACTAGAACAATAATCTCCAATTCCATCCTGGTTGCTGTGAATGCCATTAATTCTTTCCTTTTTATGGCTGAGTAGTTTCCCATTGTGTGTGTATATTTTTTTCATTTAGCTGGGACTTAATTAAACTAAAGAGCTTTTGCACAGCGAAAGGAACAGTCAGCAAAGTAAACAACCCACAGAATGGGAGAAAATCTTTACAATCTGTGTATCTGACAAAGGACTAATATCTAGAATCTATAATGAACTCAAGCAAATTGGCAAACAGAAAACAAACAATTACACTAAAAAGTAGGTTAAGGACATAAATAGACAATTCTCAAAAGAAGATATACAAATGGCCAATATACATATGAAAAAAAGCTCAACATCACTAATGTTTCTATGTCTTGCACTCCCTTAAAGACCTTTCATAATGGTGGTCTGTTGGTAATAAATTCCCTTAGTGCTTGCTTGTCTGAGGATTTTATTTCTCCTTCACTTATGAAGTTTGGTTTCACAGGATATAATATCTTTGGCTAAAATTTCTTTCTTTCTTTCTTTCTTTCTTTCTTTCTTTCTTTCTTTCTTT
>NC_045436.1:46601305-46770925 GCF_002776525.5 Piliocolobus tephrosceles
TTTCTTTCTTTCTTTCTTTCTTTCTTTCTTTCTTTCTTTCTTTCTTTTTTAAGAGTGCTGAAATAGGTGCCCAATCTCTTCTTGTTTGTGGAGTTTGTGGAGTTTCTTCTGAGATTTCTGCTTCTAGCCTGATGGGATTCTTTTTGTAAGTGAACTGACAGTTTTCTACTGCTGCCTTTAAGGTTTTTTCTTCTGCATTGACCTTAGTAAATCTGATGACTATGTGCCTTGGGTACGGTTGTCTTATGTAGTATCTTAAAGAATCTGTTCTATTTCTTGAATTTGTATGACCTCATCTTTAGCAAGTTTAGGGAAATTTTCACAGACTATATCCTCAAATATGTTTTCCAAGTTGCTTATCCTCTCTTTTCCTCTCACTCAAGAATGCCAACGAGTCACATCTGTAATCCTAGCACTTTGGGAGGCCGAGGAGGGCAGATCATGAGGTCAGGAGATCGAGACCATCCTAGCCAACGTGGTGAAACCCCATCTCTACTAAAAATACAAAAAAAAATTAGCTGGGCATGGTGGCATGTGCCTGTAATCCCAGCCACTTGGGAGGCTGAGGCAGGAAAAGCGCTTGACCCAAGAGTCAGAAGTTGCAGTGAGCCCAGACTGCACCACAGCACTCCAGTCTGGTGACAGAGTGAGACTCCATCTCAAAAAAAAAAAAAAAAAAAAAAAAAAAAATTCTCTTTACATAATCTCATTTCTTTAAAGTTTTGTTTATTTTTAAAATTCTTTTTTCATTACTTTTGTCTGAGTTGATTTGAAGAACTGGTCTTCAAGCTCTGAGATTCTTCTTTTCAACTTGAACTATTCTGTTGTTGACACTTGTGATTGTATTGTGAAATTCTTGAAGTGATTTTCTTTTCAATTCCAGAAGTTCACAGTTTGATTCTTTGTTAAAATGACTATTTCATCTTTCAGCTTCTAGGTTGTTTTACTAAGTTCCTTGGATTGGGTATCAACTTTCTCCTTTATCCCAATGAGCTTCTATGCCATTCCATTTTGAAATCTATGTCTGTCATTTCATTCATCTCAATCTTGCCAAGAATCATTTCTGGGGGACTAGTGTGTTTGATGATAAGAGGGCACACCAGCTTTTTGAGTTGCCAGAGTTCTTGTATTGATACTCTCTCATGTGTGAGGGCTGGTCTTCCTTTAACTGTGATGTAAATTGAGTATAGTCAGTAGGCTTCATTTCTGGGTGTTTCCAGAGTGCTAGAACTTTGTGTAGAATCTTTATTTGTGGCTGGATCTTTGCTTTGGTGCTCAAGAGTGTTGGCTGACAGATAGGCTCCTAATGAACTGCATGGCTGTTTTGTTTTGGCTTCGTTGGCAGTAATGCTCTGTGGTGTGGGAGGAGCAAGATGACACCTTCAGCTGATTCACTCCTGGGACTTGGAGGACCCCTTTCCAATCACTGACTCCATCCTCAAGTTTCTTTTGTTAGGTGTTCTGGAAGATGGGACTCCCTTAGGCAGGGCCTGCAGTTGGCAGACAGACTGTACTCTTCCCGGGCCAGCCATGGGGAGGGAGACACACCCTGCTTTTCTGCTGGCCTGCAAACCTAGGAATCTCACCCCTCTTTGTGGTCTAAGAGTGAGAGCTCACCACTGCTTGGACACTACCCAAGCTAGCAAGTCTCACCTAGGAGCAGTGTTAATGTGTGAAGTCACCTAACCCACCACTTGTGGGCTCTAGCATGCATGGCCTGCTTGGTTGTAAGTGGTGGGTGTGGGTGGAGTCACCCATCTTGCCATCTGGATGTTTGCTGGGAGTAGCTTTCAGGAGTATAGCCTCTGTCATGTTCAGTAGTGGAAATACTAAAAATATAAACTAACACAAAATAAGCTAAATGTTTATACCAGTGGTCAAAGAATAGGCTTACACTAATAATGAAACTAGAAGGAGAGATCCTTTTCTTGCAGCTTCCTTTTTATGAAAGCATGGGTTTGACTGAAGTGTATGTGTGTAACTTAGAAATTAAAGATGGCTTATAATAGTAGAAAATTATACCTTATATTTTTCATATATTTTCTTTTAAATTTTAGAGACATGATCCTGCTCTGTCTCCCAGGCTGGAGTGCCATGGCATGATTATAGCTCGCTGTAAACTTGAACTCCTTAGCTCAAGCAGTTCTCTTGCTGCAGCCTCCCTAGTAGCTGGGTGATGACACCTAGCTAATTTTTTAATATTTTTGTGGAGACAGAAGTTTCACTATTTTGCCTAGCTTGACCTCAAATGATCCTCCCACCTCAACCTCCCAAAACACTGGGATTAAGGAGTGAACCACCATGTCTGGCCTGGTGTGCGTGTTCTTGATTCCTTTTATTGGTAGCTTGGTTCTCTGAGACTCACAGCATTGTTGTTTAGTGTTCATAGAAATCTTCTACAGCCAGCATCTGGAGAACTAAACCCTTCCAATACTGTGCCTTTAGCTCGAGCTGATCCATTCACACATTATGTGTCCAATGCACAATAATTGTCCTGGAACTTTGCTTCTTTACTGCATCCTGCTACGTTCTGTGCTTACCTGACCCCTGAACTCTTGGCTTCACATCCTGTTTCTTTTGTTGTGCTTGATCTTGGACATCATGCATGATTTAGTTTCTTTCTGAAACTCTCAGCACAGCACTCTGCTTATTTTATTTAAGTTAGCCGCAGAGTCTTTTAATTTCCAATTGTCCCTAATAATCTGAGCCCAGAAGATCCAGCTGAGCTACCAACAGATGCTATTGCCAGATATATAACTAGTATTGTTATGTGCATAACTCCCTGCCCCCTCAGGCCACAGCTGAAGCTGCACACCCCCTCCTAGGGAAATAGTACTTTGGCAGAACCTCTCCATCTACCTCTGTCAGTCATGGCTGCACCTCACCCCTAGGGGCCTGAGCTGAAGCTGTGCACCACTCCCTGGAAAAATGGTTAATTGGTAGAACTCCGTCTGCTCCTCCCAGTCACTGGTGCATTGTGCTCCTAAGGGCACTGAGCTGAAGCTATGAACTTCCTCCTGAGAAAACAGTGCCTTGGCAGAGCCATTCCATAGACTTCTCCCATCACTGCTGTGCCCTACCCCCTTGAGGGAGTTGAAGCTGTACACTACCACAGGAGGAAATCATGCCTTGGCAGAGCTGCTGCATCTGCTCCTCACAGTCACTGTTGCTGTACCATGTATTGGGGGAATGGAGCTGAAGCAGTACACTACCTTCTCAGGGAAACAGTGGCTTGGTGGAGTTGTTCCATATGCCCTTCTGAGTCACTGTCGTTCCCCACCCCTAGAGCCCTGTGCTAAAGCTACACACTGCCTCCAAAGGAAATGGTAGCTCAGCAGAGCTCCTCAACATACCTCTCCAGGTTGCTAAAGCATCCTGAACCCCGTGTCAGAGTTGAAGCAATGCCAGGCATCCCAAGGAAATAGTGCCTTGGCCACCCAGAGCAGTCACACCCCTCTGTGTCTGGGCTGAAATGGTACCCTGTCCTCTGGGAAAACAGTACCCTGACCTACCAGAGCAGCTATGCTGCCCTTCCAGAAGATGCTGCCTTGGCTTCCTAGAGCAGTCACACATCACGATAACTAAGCTGAAGCAAGACACTGCATCTTAGGGAAATGATGCCTGGGCCAGAATAGTCACACTCCCTAAGCCTGAGTTGAAGAGGCATATTGCCTCCCAGGGAAGTGGTGCCTTGGCCAAGATGAGTAGCTACACATCCCAGGGTTAAGTTGATATAATCCCCACATCCTAGGGAAACAGAGCAGTGGCTGAGCTGAGACACCTTTCCCTACAGGCAAAACAACTCTAGTACCCCGCTTACCTGAAGCTGCACTAGCTCTCTAAAGCCTGAACTTCTGACATGCTCCTCTCCCTGGGGAGTGGAGTCATTAGTATGCTACTCCCTGCCCACCAGAGCCCAAATGACAGTTGTGCTCCACCATGCCACCACTGCACCTGGTCTCAGTGAGTTTATGATATAGCCACGCCTCACCATTCCAGAGTCTGGTGTCATCACTCTACATACAGTGCCTTGTCTTCTGGGACCTGAGTTGCTACTGAACCCTATTGGCTCAGATTCTCAACTTACAGCCATAACTTCTTCCCTGGACTCAAAACTTCAGAGCACTCCTTTTTCTCTGGAGTCAGACAAGGGTTGTTTACTCCCTGGGAGTAAAATCAGAGTTACATCCCCGTCCCTGGGCCCAAACTTGTACGGGTGCCTCAGAGTAACAGACCCTGGCTCTGTGGGCAACCAACATCTGATCCTGCCATAGAAACAAACCTGCAGCTTATCCTTGTAGGGACATGGATGCAGCTGGAAACCATCATTCTCAGCAAACTGTCGCAAGAACAGAAAACCAAACACCGCATGTTCTCACTCATAGGTGGGAACTGAACAATGAGATCACTTGGGAAGGGTAATATCACACACTGGGGCCTATTATGGGGAGGGGGCGGGGGGAGGGATTGCACTGGGAGCTATACCCTATGTAAATGACGAGTTGATGGGTGCTGACGAGTTGATGGGTGCAGCACACCAACATGGCACAAGTATACATATGTAACAAACCTGCACATTGTGCACATTACCCTAGAACTTAAAGTATAAAGAAAAAAAAGAGAAACAAACCTGCAACTCAATATACAGGTACCACAATAGGTTCATGAGATCTTGAGCCTAGGTCCTGGGCCCCACAGCTGCTCCAAGTACCTGCACATGGGACCCAGCACAGCTGCAGCTGCTTATAGGCCATGTTAGACCTGATACAGGGATCCCTTCAGTTATGTCTCTTCATTTTGGATAAAATGAGAATAGGAGGACCCCATAGCCTTTGTCACCGAAGACCTTAACAACCTATTAATCTGCTGCCACTGCCACAAACTTTTACAACCTAGGCCATGGAGACACCCTCAGTTGTTATTATTGAACACAACTGAAGAAGCTGCACAAAAACTATACCACTGTATCTATCTACCAGAAACAGAGTCACTATACCCTTTCCAGCTGGTACACTAAGATATAATGGTAGATAGAAGTCTTTCTGTGAAAGCCACTCTAGAAAATTTGAAAGAGGAAGTTGTTCCACCAGGTGCATAGACATTAGTGTGGGGATAAAAGAAACATGAAAAAGCAAGTTAATATAATGCAACCAGGGGAGCAGAATAAATCTCTAATAATAAACCCCAATGAAAAGGAAATCTACAAATTGTCAGAAAAGGAGTTTATAATAATAATATTAAGGAAATTCAATGACATACAAGAAAATACAGATATACAATTTAATACAAACAAAAACCCTACAATATGAATAAGAAATATTTTTAGTTCTCTAATGTCCAAGTCCTATGAAAAAGAAACTTAACAAACAGATATCATAAAAAGTAACCAAATAGAAATCATATAGTTGAAGAATTCAATTAATAAAATTAAAATATACAGTAGAGAGCTTCAACAGCAGACTTTATTAAGCAGAAGGAAGAATCTTTGAACTAAAGATAAGTCATTTGAAGTTGCCTCATCAGAGGAAAAAAAATAAAAATAAAAAAGAGTAAAGAAAGCCTTCATATTAAGGGAGTCCCAGAAAGGGAAAAGATGGGAAAAACATAGAAAATCAATTTAATTAAACAATAGTTGAAAACCTCACAAGTCTTTGGAGAGATAATGTCCAAATTCAAGAAGCTCAAAGATTCCTAAATAGATCCAACCCACAAATGTCCCAACTGAAGTACATTACAGTCAAATCTTCAAAAGACAAAGAGAATTCTAAAACAACAACAGAAAAGCATCAAGTCCCATATAAAGAACTCCTTTTAGATTACTGCATATTTTTTCAGCAGAAACCTTATAGGCCAGGAGAGAATGAGATGATATATTTAAAGTGCTGATAGAAAAACAATGATCAGTTAAGGATACTATATCCAATGAAGCTATCTTTCGGAAATGGGGGAGAAATAAAGTCTTTCCCAGACAAGCAAAAGCTAACAATTCATCACTATTAGATTAGCCTCACAAGAAACAGTCAAGGAAGTCCTGGAAGTTAAATATAATAATTGTCATTATAAAAACACACAAAAGTGTAAAACTCACTGGCAAAGCATATACACAAGCAAGAGGGAGAAAAGAATCAAACTTCAATACTACAGAGAATGACCAAGCTACAATAATAATCAATAAAAGAAAAAAGAAATGCATGGCACACCAACAAATAAATAAACAAATAAGCCACCAGAAAACAGTGAACAAAATGACAGGATTAAGTCTTCAGCTGTCAAGGTTAGCCTTGAATATAAATGGACTGAATTTCTTACTTAAAAGATATAGACTAGCTGAATAGATAACCAAACATGATCCAACTATTTGCGACCTGCAAGAAACTCACTTCACTTGTAAAGATACACATAGACTGAAAGTGAAAGGATGAAAAAGGTATTCCATGCAAATGGAAACCAAAAGTGAGGAATAATTATACTTTTATTAGATAAACAGAGCTTAACTCAAGTGTTGTAAAGAGAGAGAAAGAAGGTCACTATATAGTGATACAAGGATCAATTCAGCAAGAGAATATAATACATATAATATATATGCATCCAACACTAGAGCACCGAGACATATAAAGCAAATATTACTAGATCTAAAGGGAGAGAGAAACTCTAATAAAATCATAGTTGGAGACTTTAATACCTGACTTTCACAACTAAAAAGATAATCTAGACAGAAATTCAATAAAGAATCCTTGGATTTAGACTGTACTTTAGACCAAATATAGCTAATAGACATTTACAGGACTTTTTGTTCCAAAGCTATAGAATACATTTTTTTTTTTTTTTTTTTTTTGTGAAACAGGGTCTCACTCTGTCACCCAGGCTAGAGTGCAGTGGAGCAATCACAGCTAATTGCAGCCTTGAACTCCTGGGCTCAAACAATCCTCCCACCTCAGCCTCTTGAGTAGCTGAGACTACATGAACATGCCACCATGCCTGAGATATTTTTTTCCTTTTTTCTTTTTTGTTTTTTGAGACGGAAGCTCACTCTGTTGCCAAGGCTGGAATACAGTGGTGCGATCTAGGCTCACTGCAACCTCTGCCTCCCAGGTTCAAGTAATTCTCTGCCTCAGCCTCCTAAGTAGCTGGGATTACAGGCACCTGCAATCATGCCCAGCTAATTTTTGTATTTTTAGTAGAGACAGAGTTTCATCATCTTAGCCAGGCTGGTCTCGAACTCCTGACCTCATGATCCACCCTCCTCAACCTCCCGAAGTGCTGAGATTACAGGCGTGAGCCACCACGCCCCGCCTTACCTGAGTAATATTTTGTATTTTTTGTAGAGACAGGGCTTTATCATGTTGCCAAGCTGGTCTCAAATTCCTGGGCTCAAGCAATCTTTCTACCTCAGCTTCCCAAAGTGCTGAGATTACAGGCATGAGCCCACGTGCTTGGCTACACATTCTGTTCATCAGCACATAAAACATTCTCCAGGATAAGCTACATGTTAGGCCATAAAACAAGTCTCAACAAATTTAAAAGAACTGACATCATATCAAGTATCCTTTTTGACCACAATGGAATAACACTGTCTATTAATAACAAAAGAAACTTTTGAAACTATATAAACACAGGGGAAATTGAACAACATGTTCCTAAATGACCAATGGATCAATAAATAAATTAAGAAGAAAATTTTTGGAACAAATAAAATAGAAACACAACGTACTAAAACCTATAGGATACAACAAAACCAATAGTAAGAGGGAAGTTTATAGGAATAAACACTGACATCAAAAACACAGAAAGATCTCAAGTAAACAACCCAATGATACATAACAAAGAACTAGAAAATCAAGAACAAACCAAATCCCAAATTAGTATAAGGAAATAAATAATAAAAATCAAAGCAGGAATAAAATAGAGACAAAAAATACAAAACATGAATAAAAAAATTGTTTTTTGAAAAAGATAAGCAAATTCAACAAATCATTTGCTAGACTAACCAAGAAAAGATCCAAATAAATAAAATGAGAAATGAAAAAGAAGAATTTACAACTCATGCCACAAAAAACCCCGAAGGATTATTAGAGAGTATTACAAGCAACTACATGTCAAAAAGTTTAAGAATGTAGTAAAAATTGATACGGTTTGGCTGTCTCCTCACCCAGAGCTCCTCCTGAATTGTAGTTCTCATAATCCCCACGTGTTGTGGAAGGGACCAGGTGGAGATAATTGAATCATGGAGGTGGTTTCCCCATCCTCTTCTCAATATAATGAGTTAGCTCTCATTAGATCTAATGGTTTTATAAGGGGCATCCCCCTTCACTGGGCACTCATTCTTCTTCATGCCACCCGTAAAGAAGGTGTCTTGCTTCCCCTTTGCCTTCTGCCATGATTGTAAATTACCTAAACCCTCCCCAGCCATGTTGAACTGTGTATCAATTGAATCCTTTTTCTTTATAAATTACTCAGTCTCAGGTATATCTTTATTAGCAACATGAGAATGGACTAATGCAGGAATAGATAAATTCCTAGACACATACAATCTACCAAGACGGAACTGAGAAGAAAGAGAAGACATGAATAGACCATATGATTAATGAGAGAGAATAAATAACAAAAAGTCTCCCAACAAAGAAAAGTCCAGAACTAGATGGCTTCACTGCTGAATTCTACTGAACCTTTGAAGAACAATTAATATCAACTATTCTCAGACTATTCCAAAAAATTGAAGCAGAGAGAATTCTTCAAACTCACTTTACAAGGCCTGGGTAACCCTTGTGCCAAAAACAACAACAACAACAAGGACACAAGAAAAAAGGAAACTACCAGCCAATATATCTGATGAAGTTAGATACAAAAAATTTCAACAAAATACTAGCAAACTGTATCCAACGACACATCAAAAACATAATACAAAGAATCAAGTAGGATTTATCTCAGGAATGTGAGGATGGTTCACCATAGGCAAATCAATAAACATGATACACCACGTCAACAGAATGAAGAACAAGAAATATGTGATTGTCTCAATAGATGCAGAAAAAACATTTGCTAAGCTTCAACATATCTTTTTCATAGTAACTGTCAATAAATTAAGTATAGAAAGAATGCACCTCAACACAATAAAGTCCATATATGACAAACCCACAGCTGATATCATAGTAAATGGAAAAAAGCAGAAAGCTTTTTCTCTAAGAACTGGAACAAAACAATGATGTCCACCCTAGCCACTCTTATTTAATTTAGTACTGCAAGTACTAGGCAAAGCAATTAGGCAAGAGAAAGAAATAAAGGGCACCCAAATTGGAAAAAAGAAAGTCATTGTTCCTGTTTGCAGACCCAGATGATCTTATATTAAGAAAAATGTAAATTCTACCAAAATACTCCTAAAGCTGATAAACAAATTCAGTAGAGTTACAGGATACAAAATCAACATACAAAAAATTAGTAACACTTCTATACACAAACAATGAAGTAGCCAAAAAGAAGTCAAGAGGGGAATCTTATTTATAGTAGCTGCAAAAAATTAAAATACTTAAGAATAAAATTAACCAAGAAGGTGAAAGATCTCTACTAGTAAAAATTACAAAAAATGGATGAAAGAAATTGAAAATACAAACAAATAAAAAAAAAAAACTCATGCTCATGGATAAGAAGAATTAATATGGTTAAAATGACCTTACTCCCCAAAACAATCTACAAATTCAAATTCAATGCAATCTCTATCAAAATACCAACAACACATTTCACAAATAGGAAACAATTCTAAAATATGTATGAAGCCACAAAATACCCTGAATAGCTAAAGCAATCCTTAGCAAAAAGAACAAAGCTGGAGACATCACACTACCAGACTTCAAAATATGCTACAAAGCTTTAGTAACCAAAGCAGCATGATACTGGCATAAAACCAGAAACAGAACAATAAAACAGAATAGAGGACCCAGAAATTAATCCATGTATCTACAGCCAATAGATTTTTGATTAAGGCACATAAAATATACGTTAGGGAGAAGACAATCTCTTCAATAAGGGGTGCTGAGAAAACTGAATATTCATATGCAGAAGAATAAAACTAGACTTCCATCTTTCACTCTATAAAAATCAACTAAAAATGGATCAAATACCTAAATGTAATATCTAATACTGTAAAACCACTGGAATAAAATAAGCAAAATACTTCAGGACATTTGTCTGGGAAAAGATTTTTTGTTTGTGTGTAAGACCTCAAAAACATAGGAAACAAAAGCAAAAATAAACACATGGAATTGTTTTAAACTAAAAAGCTTCTGCACAGCAAAGGAAATAGTTATCAAATAAAGAGACAATGAAAAGAACTGGATAAAATATTTGCAAACTATTCATCTGACAAGGGATTCATATCCAGAATATGTAAGAAACTCAGACAACTCAATGGCAAAAAAAAAGGACAATAAATAATAAGATTTAAAAATAGGCAAATGTGCTGAGTAGCCATCTCTCAAAAGAAGACATACAAATGGAGAACAGGGATATGAAAAATACTCAATATCACTAATGATCAGTGAAATGCAAATTATAGGTTGGTGCAAAAGTAATTGCGGTTTTTGCATTGTTGGAATTTGCTGTTTGATATTGGAATATATTCTTAAATAAATGTGGTTATGTTATACATCATTGTAATGAGCCTTTCTTGCTTTATTTTGCTAATGACTTATGACTTGCTATTCATGTTATGTTTATTTTAGACTATGGAAATGATGTTAGCCATAAAGAAAATTCCTGTGATTTTCCTATTCAAATTCAAAATGGGTCATAAAGCAGTGGAGACAACTCACATCAACAGTGCATTTGGTCCAGGAACTGCTAATGAATGTACAATGCAATGGTGTTCAACAAGTTTTGCAGAGATGAGAGCCTTGAAGATGAGGAGTTAGTGGCTGGCCATCAGGAGTTGACAACAACCAATTGAGAGCAATCATTGAAGCTGACCCTCTTACAACTACACGAGAAGTTGAGGGAACTCAATGTTGACCGTTCTATGGTTATTCAGCATTTGAAGCAAATTGGAAAAGTGAAAAAGCTTGGTAAGTGGGTGCCTCATGAGCTGACCGAAAAATTTTAAAAAATCATCATTTCAAAATGTCATCTTCTTTTATTCTATGCAACAACAGCGAACCGTTTCTAGATCAGATTGTGACGCGTGACAAAAAGTGGATTTTATATGACAACCAGCAATGACTAGTTCAGTGGTTGAACTGAGAAGAAGCTCCAACACATTTCAGAAAGTCAAACTTGTACCAAAAAAGTCATAGTCACTGTTTGGCCGTCTGCTGCCAGTTTGATCCACTACAGCTTTCTGAATTCCAGCAAAACCATTACATCTGAGAATTATGCTCAGCAAATCAATGAGATGCACCGAAAACTGCAATGACTGCAGCAGGCATTGGTTAAGAGAAAAGACCCAATTCTTCTCCATGACAATGCCCGATCACATGTCACAAAACCAATGCTTCGAAAGTTTAATGAACCAGGTTATGAAGTTTTGCCTCATCCACCATATTCACCTGACTTCTCACCAACCGACTACCACTTCTTCAAGCATCTCGACAGCTTTTTGCAGGAAAAATGCTTCCACACTAGCAAGATGCAGAATACACTTTCCAAGAGTTTCTCAAATCCCAAAGCATGGATTTTTACATTACAGGAATAAACAAATTTATTTCTCATTGACAAAAATGTGTTGATTATAATGGTCCCTATTTTGATTTATAAATATGTGTTTCAGCCTAGTTATAATGATTTAAAATTCACAGTTCGAAACTGAAGTTACTTTTCCAATAACCTAAAAAACTACAGTGAGCCATCATCTCGCAGTAGTTAGAATGGTTATTCTAAAAAAAAAAAAAAAAAAAAAAAAAATGAAATTTTGGTAAGGATGCAGAGCTAGGAGAATTCTTATACATTGTTGGTATGAATGTAAGATAGTGCAACTGTTATGGAAAATAGTATAAAAATTCCTGAAAATGGAAGATAGACATAGTATATAATCTAGAAATCCCACTACTGGATATGTATTCAAAGGAAAGGAAATCAATATGTTGAAGAGATATAGGTACTTTCATGTTATTGCAGCACTATTCACTATAGCCAAGATATGGAAGCAATTTAATTGTCCATTAACAAGTAAATAGATAAAATCAGGTAATATATACAACTTAGCCACAGAAAAGAATAAAATCCCATAATCTTGGCAATGTGAATGACCGTGGAAGACATTATATAAAGTAAAATAAGCCAGACACAGAAAGACAAATACTGCATATTCTCATTCATAAGTGAAAGAAGAAAAGTTGATCTCATAGAAGTAGAGAGCACAATAGTGGTTTCTGGAGGTTGGGAAGAGTGTGGAGCAAAATAGCTGGAGGTGAGTTAGTGGATACAAAATTATAACTCAATAGGAGGAATAAATTATAGTATTCTATAACACTGTAGGGTGACTATAATTAATAACCATTTATTGCATGTTTTCAAACAGCTAGAAAAGCATATTTTGAATGTTCCCTACACAAAGAAATAAATATTTGAGTTGATAAATATGCTAATTATCCTTAATTTTTCCTTAATTTCCTAATTATGCTTAATGCATTGTATATATGCATTAAAATGATAAAAATCATGCTGTATTTCTAAAATTTCTACAATATGTCAATTAAAAAGAATGATAAAAGCAAAAAATATATTATGAGAAGAATGAGAATGAAACATTTAGCTTATGAACATTTCTCTCCCCAAATAACCAAAAACAGAAGAAAACTGTAACCCAATACTTGCAATTCATTAAACATTTTAAAAAAGTATTTGTAGATGTAAAAAACATTCTTGAATTAGAAATTTCAAGTACCAGAATAGAACTGATCAAAAAGAAGACTGAAACCCCAGAAAATAGGAAGATGTAAAAGAAGAGTTTACCAAACATTTGAAAGGAATTGAAGAAAAACACAAAAATTATCTTTAAAATGAAGACTATATGACAGGGAACACAAGGGAGAATAGATTCAGCTGAAAATTTAGCAAGAGGGAATGAGAAAAGGCACATAAATAGCCAAGAGAACAAGTATAGGATAAAGCAGAAAATGAATTAGAAAAATATATAGAAGATAGTCAAAGAAGATTTAATATACATATAATTGCACATACGACTATATTCTTGATAGCCAAAAACTGAAAACTCCCCACATGTCCTTCAATAGAAGAATTGCTAAAGAATCTTTGGCACATTATCACCACCACCACCACCACCACCACCACCACCACCACCACCACCACCACCACCACCACCACCACTGTAAAAAACAAAGTAGTTCCATCACTACAAGGATCGAGGATTTCTGGGGTTTTTCTTTATAATGACAGCCACTACCCTTCTCTCTCCACTATTCCCAACTTCTGCCATCCATGAATCTGTTCCACATTTCTATAATTTTGTCCTTTAAATATTTCTATATGAATGGATTCATACTGTATGTAAGGTTTTGGGACTGGCCTTCTCATTCAGCATAAAGCCCTGGAGATTCATGTAAGTTTCTGCATGTATTAATCATTCATTCCTTCTTATTGCTAAATAGTATGGAGCCACCACAGTTTGTTTAACCATTGTTTTGTTGAATAACGTCTGCTTTGTTTCCAGTTTTAGGCTATTATGAATAAAGCTGCTGTAAACATTTGCATAGAGGTTGTAAGTATAATTTTCAAATTCTCTTGAATAAATGTCTAGGAGTGTTGATATGATTTGAATATGTGTCCCCGTTAAGTCTCATCTTGAAATGTGACTGCCTATGTTAGAGATGGGCCTAGTGGGTGGAGTTTGCATCATGGGGGTAGATCTGTTGTGATTGGCTTGGTGCCCTCCCCATGGTTACGAGTGCATTCTTGCTCTGTTCATGCAAGAGCAGGTTGTTTAAAGGAGCTTGTCACTTCCTCCTCTTTCTCTTGCTCTCCCTTGCCATGTGATACACCTGCTCCCCCTTTATCTTCTGTCATGATAGTAAGCTTCCTGAGGCCCTCACCAGGAGCAGGTGCCAGCACCATTCTTCTGGTACAGTCTGCAGAACTTTGAGCCATATAAGCCTCTTTTCTTATAAATTACCCAGTATCTGGTATTCCTTTATAGCAATGCAAAATGGACCAAAATAGAAAATTGGTACTGAGGAGTGGGGCATTGCTATAAAGACACTTGAAAATGTGGAAGCAGCTTTGGAACTTCTCTGTCCTCAAACTCTTCCAAAAGAACCGGTTGATTCTTTCAGAAGAGTTTCAAGGGCTCTGAAGACAGGAGTATGAGGGAAAGTTTGCAACTTCTTAGAGACTGGTAAGTGGTTGTTACCAAAGTGCTGATAGAAATACGGACAGTGAAGTCCAGGTGGATGAGGTCTCAGATATAAGTAGCATTTGATATTTTCAATATGTTTTATTTTCACCATTCTTATAAGTGTGTAGTAATGTCTACTTGTCTGTGTTTTTATTCTGAATTTTTCCAATGGCTAATTAAGTTGAACATTTTTTCATGTGCTTACTTGCCTTCTGTATATCTTTGGCACTGAAACATCTGTTCAAGCCTTACCCTTCTTCTAATTGAACTGGTTCTTTCTTTTTCACTCTTGAGTTTTGTCCATTCTTTATATATTTTAGGTAACAGTTATTTGTCAGATATGTGGTTTGAAACTATTTTCTTTCATTCTTTAGCTATCTCTTACCAGCTTAATAAAATATCTTGCAGAGAAAGTGTTTTGAATCTTAATGAGGTCCAATTGATCAATTTTGCTTTATGGATGATGCTTTTGTGTCAAGTCTAAAAATTCTTTGTCTATACCTTAATTCTAAAAAGTTTTCCTATGTTTTTTACATAAGTTTTATAATTTTACATTTAATTCTATGAACCATTTTTAGTTATCTTTTTAAAACACAAGTTGTGATCGTTAGGTCTTTTCTCTCTCTCTCTCTTTTTCTCTCTTTCTCTCTCTCCCTTCTTTCTTTTTGTTATTGCTTGTAGATACTCAATTGTTGTAGCACGATTTGTTGCAAAGGGTATCTTTTAGCCTTGGAATTGCTTTTGCATCTTTGTAAAAAAGTCATTTGTATGTATATTTCTGGGTTCTATATTATGCTCCACTGATCTATGTGTCTATCCTTCTGGTAATATAATAATAGCTTGATTTTTATAGCTATATAGTAAGCCTTAATATGGAGTAAAATGACTCCTTTTATTTTGTCTTTCTTATTCAAGATGATTTTAATAATTCTAAGGACTGTGCCTTTCCACATAAATTTTACCATAATTTTTTATCTATTAAAAATTGATCTGGGATTTTGATAGGAATTATATTAAACTGATATATCAATTTAAGGATAATTAATATCGTTACCATGTTGAGTTTTCCAATCCATGAATACAGTATGTCTCTCAATTTATTTAGGTTATCTTGGATTTTTATATCGGTATTTTATAATTTTTCATTATACATTTTATGTGCAGATTTTGCTAAATATATATGTGTATTTTTTATTACTTTGGAATGATTTTATTTCTTTGGCATGTGTTTTAATTTTAGCTTTTACATAGTCTTTGTTAGTATATAGAATGTAATTGTGTGTGTGTTGATTTTGTATATTATGACCTTTTAGGACTATACATTGGTTTTTTAAAAAAATAGTCTTTCTTTTTTTTTTTTTATTATACTTTAAGTTCTAGGGTACATGTGCATAACGTGCAGGTTTGTTACATATGTATACATGTGCCATGTTGTTGGGTCTTTCTACCCAGCAATCTTATTCTCTTCAAATAAGAACAAGTTTTATTTCTCTTTAACCTTGATTAATTGTATTACTTTTGCTTGCCTTATTTCAGCATCTAGGACATCCAGTACTGTATTAAATAAGTGTGGTGAAAGTGAACATCCTTGCCTTATTTCTGATCTTAGGGTAAACATTTAGTCTTTCACCACAAAGTATAATATTATTTTAGTGTGCTGTAGGTTTTCTTGTTATGGTTCTTCACTATGTTGAAATAGTTTCCCTCTGTTCTTAACATCGTGACAGTTGTTAAATGACCAAGTATTCGATCTTATCAATATGTGTTTTGTGCATATATTGATGAGATAATATAATTTTTCCTGTTTATCTTGCTGATATGGTGAATTGCATTGATGAATTTTTGAATATTCAATCAGTCTTTCATATGTGGAATATGTAGAATTCATTTTTGAATATTCAATCAGTCTTTCATATGTGGAATAGGTAGAATTCATTTTATTTATTGTGGGATTCAATTTGCTAATATTTTGTTGAGGAAATTTTGTCTAAGTTCATGGGAAATATTGGTATGTAATTTTCTTTTATGTATTTATTTATTTTTGTTACTGTCTTAGTCTGATTTTGGTATCAAGACAATATTAGCCTCAATAAATACATTTGCAAGTGTTTCCTCTTTTTCTATTTTAAGCTGATAGCAACTTAACTTTAATTGCATGAAATAACTCTGCACTTTAACTCTACTGCCGACACACATTTTGTGTTTTTGATGTCAGAATTTACATCTTTTTATATTGTGTATTCCTAAACAAATTATTGTGGCTGTTATTATTTTTAATAGTTTTGATGTTAATATTCATATTGAAGACATAAGTGATTTACACACCATCATCACAGTATTAGATTATTCTGAATATTACCTCAAACTTACTTTTGCCAGCGAGTTTCACAGTTTTATATGCTTTTATGTTATTAATTAGCCTCTTTCTCTTTCAATGTTAAAAAGTTCCTTTGATATTTTTTGTAAGGAAGTTCTGGTGATAGTGAACTTCCTTGGCTTTTGTTTGTCTGGAAAAGTCTTTATCTCTCCATCCTTTCTGGAGGAAAGATTTGCCAGGTAAAGTTTTCATGATTGGCAGTTTGTTATTTCAATACTTTGAATACATCATCTCACTGTATCCCTGCCTCCAAGCTTTTTGCGGATAATCCTACTGATAATCTTATCAGGGTTCTCTTGTAGGTGGTGAGCTTCTTTTCTATTATTGATTTTAAAGTTCTCTGTTTGTATTAGCCATTTTCACATTGCTATAAAAAACTACCTGAGATTGGGTAATTTATGAAGAAACGAATTTAATTGACTCACAATTCTGCAGGCTATACAGAAAGCATGGCTGGAGAGACCTAAACTTATAATCATGATGGAAGGGGAAGGAGAAGCCAGCATATCTTACAATGGTGGAGAAGGAGAGAGAGAATAAAGGGGGAAGTGCTATACACTTTTAAACAACCAGATATCATGAGAACTCACTATCATGAGACCAGGCAAGGGGAAATCACCCTCATGATCCAGTCACCTTCCACCAGGTCCCTCCCCTAAAATTAGGAATTTAGGAATTACCATTTGACATGAGATTTGGGTGAGATTACAGAGCCAAACCATATTATCATTTGTCTTTGATTTTTGACAGTTTGAATATAACATACCTCAGGGAAAACTTTATCAGGTTGAATGTGTTTGAGACTTTTTTCTGAGATGGGAACTTGCTGCATTGCCCAGACTGGTCTTGAACTCCTGGCTTTAAGCAATTCCCTGCCTCAGCCTCCCAAGCAGCTGGAACTATAGGCACCTCTCACTATGACCAGCTTGTTTGGGAGATGTCTGGGCTCTCAGTACCTGAATGTTTCTATTTCTCCTCAGGCTTGGAAAGTTTTTAGTCATTATTTTTTAAAGTGGACTTTCTGCCTTTTTCTCTCTCTTCTTTTTGAAACTTCCATAATGTTAATGCTAACATTCTTTTTTTTGTTTTGTTTTTGAGACAAAGTCTCACTCCATCGCCCAGGCTGGAGTGCAATGGTGCAATCTTGGCTTACTGCAACCTCCACTTCTGGGGTCCAGGCAGTTCTCCTGCCTCAGCCTCCCAAGAAGCTGGGATTACAGGCACGTGCAACCACACTCAGCTAATTTTTTTTTTTTTTTTTGTATTTTTAGTAGAGTTGGGGTTTTGTCATGTTGGCCAGCCGGGCCTCAAACTCTTAACTTCAGGTGATCCACCCACCTCGGCCTCCCAAAGTGTTGGGATTACAGGTGTGACCCACCACACCTGGCCAATGCTAGCATTCTTTTAATGGTGTATCATAAATTCTTTAGGTTTTCTTTATTCTTTTTATTTTACTTTTCTTTTTCTCCTATGACTAGATTATTTCAAATGATCTGTCTTTCAGTTTGCTAACTCTTCTCCTTAATCAAAATTATTGTTGAAGCTCTTAATTGATTTTTTTTAGCTCAACTGTTGTATTCTTCAGCTCCCAAATTTTTGTTAGTTTTTAAATTACCTTTTTCTATCATGCTGAAGTTCTGAGTTTGTTCTTTTACTGCTTTTCTGATTTTGTTAAATTCTTTTTCTGTGTTTGATTGTAGCCCTCTGAGTTTTAGAGGAATTATTTTAAGTTCTTTGTCAGGAAATCTGTGTATCTGCATTTTTCGGGGGGTCAGTAATGGGAAATTTATTGTGTTCCTTTGGTGGTGTCGTTTTCCTGTTTCTTCATAATCCTTGTTGCTTTGCATGGATGTCAGCACATTTGAAGCAGGCACAACTTCGAGACTTCATGGGCTGGCTTTTGTAAGGAAAAGCCTTCATCTGTAGGGGAGTATATTATGCTAGGTAAACTGTTGTGAGGGATTGTGCAGTGGCTGTGGGTCTTGGGGGCAATGTTGTCTCATTGACTCAGGCAGTTGAGGTCTGTAAAGTTGGTAACCATATGGCCTTTGTGTAAGAGGTCTATAAGAGGTCTGCAGTGGGTGTAAGGGCTATTGTGGTTCTCAGTGGCACCTCCAAGTCCAGTGGGGGGAACCTGGGCCAGTCAGTTGTGGTAGGGTTTAGGGCTAGTTATGTGTATGTGCATGAAAGTAGGAGCCATGTTACAGTGCAGGAAGCAGGCAGAAAGATTGAGGTTGGCTATGCTTATGTACACAGCTGTGGCATCAGCTTCATACCACATTGGGACCTAGAGCTGGTAACAGGAGCCGTAGTTGCAGGTGGGCATGTGAGCAGTGGCTTCTGTGGCTCCTGGGGACAGCGTACCTATGTAGTAGCTGACGAGGGTGCTGCTACTTCAGCAGTGAAGCTTGTGAGGGCAAAAATTTTGTCTCTCCATAGCAAAAGTGTGTTGGAGGGTGAAGTGGCCACAAGGGCTATTGAGGTCCTCATTAGTGAAGGCCACTGGGGTCCTCTGCAGAGCAAGCCACAGGAAACCATGCTGAATATTGCTGCATGGTTGACATTGAAAACCCCTTCCTTTCTTCTTTGTTCCTAGCTGTCTTCAGATGTCTCAGCTTTGTTGGTCTCCCCAGTGATCTGGGTGGAGTGAAGCCAAAGTGAATTCTTCAGGCAATGCCCTGAAAGGCAGGGAAAACTGGTTGTTCACTCTGCTCTTTTCCCTGAGAGGAACTGGTGGGCTGGAGAGTTCACTCTCAGCACTGAGCAGTGCCATCCTGGGGGATGGGATGATACAGGCAAAAGGAAACTGTTCTTCCTATCTTTTCTGTGTACTTATTCTCAGGTTCTTTTGCTCCACTGTGTTGCTGAAGCTTTTTAAATGGACATCAGAGTGCTCTAAGCTATTTTTGTTTGTGGGTAATTGGCTAATTGTTATTTTTTGTGGGAAAACAAATGCTGGGGTCTCTTACTCTTGTTATCTTGCTGACATTACTCAGTTTTCCCTTGTGCCAGTTGTTGCTTAACATGTGACAATGAACTCTTCAACTTTTTATCAATGTATAATTATTTTGCTAACTTACTGTGGTGATTATACATTAGATAGATAATTGAATTGAGTGTATCATTTGACACCATGCAGACTGAGTTAAAACCTATTCTATAGTTAGTAAATATAAGGCATATTATAATGTTATCATATGCTTCTTATTTCAAACCATGCCTATGAAAGATTGGTAGTTTACTCTGATGTGTGAGCATTTTGCCTCATGAATAACCAAGAAAGTAAGGTCAGGGCAAAAAAAAAAAAAAAATTATATCAAATGACAACTAAATAGTTAGATAACCAAATAAGCTTAAAATATCCATGTGATAAAATATGACAGTTTAACTAGAAAGGAAGTCCACTATGAAGGTAATACATATATAAAATGTATTTAGTTAGGTGCTTTATTGTTATTTATGCTTGAGAATAATCAGCACATAACAGAAGTACAATAAAACAGGATGCATTAAATTAGTTGATTTAAGACACTATGTCTTGGTCAATAAGCTATGTGGAGATACAAGAGATAAGTGGAAGAACTCGTTGAATATTGCATCTTTTGATCACAGAAATTAGGTGAGGGAAAAAAATTGGGGGATGAAGCAAAATAAACTGCATAGAACTAAACTGTGCTGACATCACTACTATCCACCCTGGATATGGGAAGCTCTTGCCTCCATCCCATTCATCAATAATAAAGAAAGCCACATCCAATGAAAAAAAAATCGTAAAAGGAGAGCAACACGTGGTCTTCAGAGCTTTACCTTGAAGGTGATGAGAATGCTTTGGGAGTTTGGGAGAGTTTGGAGCATAGGAAAAAGAATGAAATCTTTTGGGGGAAATATAGGCAGTAAAAAAAGAGATTTATTGAGTCTGCCAAGAGTATCCTGGATACAGTGTCTGTCATTTCTTTTGCTGGTATTGTTGTCTAGAATGTTTACCTCTCTGTTACCATGACAGTATAGAAGGAAATCCTAGGGAGTGGAGTAGAGATGCCAACTATAGGAGTGATTATGTTATTGCTGGCATGATAGAGTTGATTTGAGTCTTTTAACCTCTTCCAATCAACAACCTCCCAGAAGTTCTAATTCAAAAGAGTGTTGTAAATTAAAAATTTTGAGAAGCATTGCTGACTGGACTTCAAAGATTTGTGTCCAATTTTCTTTCCAACTGACTTGTAGGTATTGATCAATTGGATGTTAGCTCAGCATAGGGAATTGGGTGAGTTCTGCAATGGTGTAATGGAGACAGAGCGAATTAACTTCTAAGGAGGAAGAGCTCTGAAGTTGTAGAGAAGCTGAAAGCCCTGGGTTTCAAATACGTAGAAGATTTGGCTTAGAAGCAAAGCCAAGGACAAATAAATAGCACCAATGTCCTCATGCAGGTCTCCTAATCTGTAGTCCTAGACAAGAGAGCAATATATCCTGGTATCAAGTTTGGAGAAGTAAGCAATCAAGATAATAAATGGGAAATATAACCATGTTAGTGAGTTTGGTTTTTGACTCAAGAGGGTTTTCAGAGCCTACTAGGCAGTTGTAGTCATTTAACGTTAGGTTTCTGTAGCTGTGTGTGGCGGTGCCCCTTGCGACAGAAATACCAACAGAAAGGAGAAGTCACCTTGAAGCATGGTGTGCTCCAGGTTGGAAGAACTCTGAAGCCCAGCTTATTGGACAACTTGAAGACAAATGCAAGGATTGGTGTTTGGAAAATAAAATAAAGAGAAGGCTATGAAGTAGAAGGAAGCACAAAAATAAATGGAGTACCGGGGGATAGAAAAGAAGATGTGTAAATAATATAACCTGAAAGTTCTGCTGGGCAGGAAAAATGTTTGAGTAGGATTCTTTAGGGTTTGTTTAGCTGTGAAAACTAAATGACAATTATGGCCGTGCTTAGTTTGATTATTCACGTAAAAAGGTTTTTTTTTTTGGTCTCAATTATCCAAACCATTGAGGAAATGTCTAATGATATTAATGTCTAATGAAGTACTGTGATTCACCCTTCATTTTATTAATATTTCGTGTTAGGAAACTAAGGCAGAATGTTGAGTAGGAAGATTTTCATATTTTCAGTCTTTAAATCTATTGGCAAAATTGGTTCTGCTTTTTTAATTTCTGATAATTGAAAACATTGCAGTGCATAGTTCTCATTTGTTATTTGTTAAAAGAATTTGCTTTTGTTGTCTTTTAAAACATTCCAGAATATATCGAAGATCTCTTTCTATTCTTCTTAGTAAAGGAATCTTAACCAATTGTTCTAAATTTGCATAAATTTAAGCATTATTTTGCATTGAGTAGGGAAATGTGTCTTTTCCTACTTTTTCTAAAAATACAAAATTTAATGAGAGCAGAATTGAAATATAATGACTATTAATTTCAAATATTATTACAATATTAAATAACTGGTAATTGTAAAATTTGGCCATCCATCCTGTGTTACACAAACCTGAGTCATTTCTTATATCAATATCTTGGCTTCAAAGATGATAGCATTTCTCTCTCAAAAACTGCCATTACAGTTAATAAGTAATGTCAAAAGAATAAGTGAGAAAATTTAGAAGATAACATTGCATAGAAATGAAGATATTATTTATTGTAAAATTGGTTGCTTATTGTTTATCTTCATACTTTAATTATGAGGCAGTACTAACCTCTCAGATTAATATAATCCCTTGAAATTTAAATGAGTCATGAAATAAACTGTCGAATTAATGTGTTAATTTTTTTCTTAAAGTAATTATTTACTTGCAGATATAATATTCATTGCAGATATAAGATGCTACAGGCTCATCTTGTATATATTTTGCACCAGGCCTGGATTCAATTATTTTTCCAAGGGCCCTTATTCCTTTTATTGGAGAATGCTATTACAAACTAAATCTGGGTACTAGATGTGTTCATTGGTATTCAGGTGTTGTCCTTCTACTCTCCTGCCCTTCCTTATCTGTAATGTTTCACTCCAACACTGAGAAATTGGCTTTTTCTACCTGGCATCTAGTTAATTAATTAATTTCATTATACATGGATAGCCGTATCAGAATGATTAATCTGTACTTCTTTGGCAAACAACATTATCAACTAGAGTATAATGCTTACAGTTTCTTTTGGCTTTCATTTTACAGACGCCAATAATTTCCAAAGTTACTTAGGTCAACACATCCCCCCTGCCCAACTTCTTTAGTGAGGTTGTTTCATATATCATAATACAGCTACATGGTTTTGTCACATTCTATATTTTATTGTGAGACTCCACTGACCTCCTAAGATTTGTAAAATTTGCATGTATAAGGTCTATTAGTTGTGTTACAATTATATATGGCTTTTTTTTTTTTTTTTTTTTTTTGAGAAAGCCCAGGCTGGAGTGCAGTGACATGATCTTGGCTCATGACAGTCTCTGCCTCCTGGGCTCAAGCAGTTCTACTGCCTCAGCCTCCCGAGTAGCTGGAATTACGGGCATGAGCCACCACTCCAGGATAATTTTTGTATTTTTAGTAGAGACGGGTTTCACCAGATTAGCCACGCTGGTCTAGAACTCCTGACCTCAAGTAATCTGCCTGCCTCAGCCTCCCAAAGTGCTGGGATTACAGGTGTGAGCCACTGTGTCCAGTCTTATCAGGGTTTTGACAAATGTAAAGTGTTATGTATCTACCACATACAGAGTTTCACTACCCCCCAAAATTCCTTGTACTTCACCTATTTAAATCTTTTTCTCCAAACACCTGGAAAACATCTAATCATTTAATCTTTAATTATAAATTTCCGAGTCTGAACAAGATGCAATCAAAATGTAAAAGACTTGCTGACAAAAAGTTCCATGTATTTTTAAGACATTTAAAACTTAATTTAACAAAGTTTCCAAAAGCTTAAATATTTTGTGAGAGGTAGCAAAGAGGAAATGCATATCACCATTTGGAAACTCTTTTTATTTCTTTCTGCCGTTGCTTTATTTTTATGTTAGTTTTATTACAAAACTTTGTAGTAAACATAAAATATTTATAAATTTTAAAAATTTCTCCTTTTTTTAGCTGGTGGAATATCATGACTCATTTAAATGCAGTTATAAATGATGAGTGCAACACAATCAGTTCTAAGCACATTTCCATGTCATAGGTTTTTATTACAGTAGGAGCATTGTTTTTACCGTGATGATGGCCTCTGTCAGAATTTTTATATGTATATATCAGAGACGGGGTCTTGCTCTGTCACACAGTCTGGAATGCAGTGGCACAGTCATAGCTTACTTGGTAACCTCAAACTCCTGGACTCAAGGGACCCTTCCATTTTAGCGTCCCGAGTAAAAGGGATTACAGATATGAGCCACTGTGCTCAGTTCAAAATTTGTATATGTATTGTTACTGGAAAAACAAACACTTTTTTCAGTGGCACTCATAATAATGTGAGATGTTTGACCTTCAATGGAATGGATTTCCTAAAGTCTCATTTTGATTCCATAAGTTTTATGAAAAATATCAAATGATTATTAGCATTAACTCATTTTCCACTTGAAGGATCTGATGACACAGATATGAAACTGGCAAAATGAGTTCTTTTCGTGTTTTGCTTCTGCTAATGGAACCAACCTATTAACAGCTATCACTTCGTTTTTCATACAAATACAAGAAAATGTGTAATGAAAAAACAAGCTAATTTAATATGGAAACAGTGTTATTTGATTAAAAAAATAAACTAAGCCTGTTCTGGAGAAACCAGAATATATGGTCACCTCACTTACCTTTCAGAATCTCAAATTTTATTTGTATTCTTTTGCCAATATCCTCCTTCATCTCCCAACTTACCATTCTCAGGGACTATTACTTTACATTTTTCTATGTAAAAAGTTTTCTTTTTGGAATTTACTTTTCCATTTTTAAATATGTGCATACTATTCTCATGTTTCTTTTAAAATTTTTAGACACTGTCTATTGACTTCTTGTTATAGTAGATGAGAATTTTCTTTTTACCTTTTTTCTACTCTAATATAGTTAATGTTACGGTTTTTGGTTAAACCAGTTTTTGGTTTCCCTTATAAATGTGTGTGCGCATATAGTTTTCTTCCTTTCTTTTTTTTTTTTTTTTTCCTCTACTGCTGAACTCAAGCATTGTAGCATGATTACAGTTTCCAGTCAGATCTTTTCTCTTTGAATTTGATAATTGCCTCCCTTCCACCATTGACCTGGTTTTCTTTAACTCAACAACTATTCTTTCTTTTTTTTTTTTTGTAAAGAAAGTAGAAAGTTTATTTGTTGTTTTGAATTAATTGTGCACTGAAATTATTGTGAAAAAGTTGGCTAAGTACATCCAAGATGTTTACCAATGACATGGACTTCGCTTAATTATACAGGAGAAAAGAAATGAACATTTATTGAGGATTTACAATAGACCGTGCATTATAGTAGGTGATTTCACATGTCTTGTTTTATTTATAATACTCCTGTTATAAATGTTATGAATCTCAGTTATTCAGAAAATTAAATCATCAGAGAAGTTTCCAAGTAATTAACTCACAAGGCTAGTAAGTTATTGATGTTGGATTTAACTACCCTCACCACTCATCTCTTCCTAAAGCCTCTTTCTCATACTGTATTAGGCTGTTACTACATGAAGATTACATCTTTGCTGTTATTTAAGAAAAAAATCAACTATTCTCCTCTGGTCCAAAATTTTTGCCAGAATTGTATTATTGCTGCTACAAAATCGATTCAAAAATATAATCATTTTAACACTTTGTTACTAATTCATTTGGGATTTTTTCAGTGATGAAAATCTTAGTATGCTGACTAACTTTTCACATAAATGGCCTAGAAATAGTATAATCTGAAGTAACATTTCTTTTCTTTCTCTTCAGGTTTTATGCCCAGTTCTATCAAATATCATGTGTGAGTCACCGTTCCCTCTGGTGCCATACTTGATGTTGTTTTGTTTTCCTAACAATTTCAAAGTATAAGCAGGAGGTATCAGCCTCTTGTCACATAGGCCAAAGTACAAACAGTACTTAGCTTCTCTAAGCAGTATCTATGACAATTTATACAATATTCCTGGTATGTTTCAGTCAATATTCAGTTATTATTGTTTACTATATACTTTTCTAAATATTTTCTAGTGCCTTCAACTTCTCTTTGTCCCAAACCCCAGTAGGATCAGGCAACAAGTCAATTCTCTGCATATTTGATGAATACATTTTAAACAATTATAGAAAGTGAAATGTATTTCATATCATTCAACCTGACATTCTTCCTATATCAGTTTGATTATATACATGCAACTGCTCCCTCTCCTTTCTTTTGTTTTTCTCTTAATGAAAACTAGAATCAAACATGGTGCAGATTATCTAGAATGTCTAATGCAGGAACATACAGAATTCTGAGATGAGAGGTATATTCCTCTCCAAATCAATGAGCAAAACTAACAACTGCATCATTTCTCACATGACACAATACGGGCTGATACTAACTGGAAGTCTGCCTGAAAAGTTAAATTTTTGAGGCATTTGATTTTTCCTCGCAACTGTAATACATTGCATCATTTTTTCTAATACCCAGTGTTATTATTGTGAATTCAATGCCATTCATATTCCTGGACTGGTGAAAATTACTAGTAAGGAACACCCTAATAACTACTGAACATGTATATACTAATATGTGTGTAGTCTAGGTACTGCCTAGGTAGTGTTATAAGTAAAAAAAGAAACCAGGTCTTCTGTTTTTATCATAGACAATAGTTTTATTTTTTTCAAGAGGCCCAATGGTATGTATATGTGCCATCTTTACATGCATGTTTTTGATCAAAATGTCCTGAAACATACTCAATATACTTAAATCATTACATGACATTTCATTTCATGATGATCATGCTTATCGCTTTGTAGAAAGAGATATACCTAATGTAAATGACAAGTTAACGGGTGCAAGCACACCAACAAGGCACATGTATACATATGTAACAAATC
Source organism: Piliocolobus tephrosceles (assembly GCF_002776525.5). NCBI lineage: Eukaryota > Metazoa > Chordata > Mammalia > Primates > Cercopithecidae > Piliocolobus > Piliocolobus tephrosceles. The sequence continues at coordinate 46,628,006 of NC_045436.1, forward strand.
TGCACGTTGTGCACATGTACCCTAGAACTTAAAGTATAATAATAATAATAATAATAATAAAAGAAAGGATCTTTTGCTTTCATTGACTGTTTGTATTGTCAGCTGAGTTAGAATTTTTCCAAGTAGAACATATATACTAGCAATGATCACTAAGAAATATGTTGCTTGTGTCAGTTTTATAATTGTAATATCTTTCAATCCAGAGCAAAAGTAAAATAATTAAATATGACAAAATAGTAACAAAATTTCACATAATTTAAGTGGTATTGTAGTAGTAAGAGTGAGCTATAATAATTAAAATAATGGAAAGTACATTGCAATGATATAAAGGCTTATAGTTGAAATATAATTAAAGGGAATGAACATTTTGTCTTCACATCAGGTTGGCAGAGATAAGCTTTCCATATCATTTTAAGTTATTAATATTAAAGTCAATATTATTTCAAAGAACCTTAAATCAAGAAAGCTTGCAGTAAGAAGAAATAAGAGTCAGAATACAGTTCTTCAAAACTTGAGCTGGAAAATAATTTGTCCCCAAATATCTCCTTGTGATGAATGTAACTTCAATGACATGGCAAGAATATCTGAATGCTAATTAATATACTGGTTGTTAAGATACTTTATCCTCATAATAACAGAAATTGAGCTTACATGTTTTAAAACAATGAAAGGTTTTGAAATAGCGTAATCTTTTAAATTACAGAGAGGGGTTTCACAGAGCAAGTGGCATAGAGAATACTGGGTTCTAGCAAATACCTCATATAGGATAATGAGTACAAATATAGATATAAAATATTGGCTTAAGTACATGTATATTGTGGTGGGAACATTAAGCATTCCTGTATTCATATTAATTTATCATGAATTATGAGAAAAAATAAAACTGATGACAATTTGTGCTCTTTGAAGTAGCAAAGGACTTAGAATTTGAAGCAGCATGAGAAATCTGTTTGAATTTGGTTGTTATTAATATAGGCAGGTAATTTTGTATAAGATTATTAAGGGTAAGGGAATAAGGTCATTTCATTTCACAAAGGAATGTCATACATGACTATTGGAGTCCCACTGCTGAATGCTACTCCTGGGAAGTAAGTACTGGTTAGATTCTAAAAGAAATTACATTGGTTTGATATAACAACCTCTAGCTACTACACACAGTTATAGGATATTTCTTTCTTTCTTGGTTTTCCACAGTAATCTATTTATTATAATTATACTTTGCAAGGAGTGATATTGCAGGGAGTAACACTTTTTTCTGATTGTTAATGAATTTTGGATGCTTTCTCATTTGTAAGTGTAATGCCAGTGTAAAAATTCTATTTGTTCATTCATTATAAGAAATATCAGGTCACTGAAAATACTAAGTTATTCTCATTCAAATTTATAAAGTGTTTTCAGTACTTTTCTGCTTGGAACAGAAGATACATTTACTTTGTGGAGTTCATGGTATTTTGCACTCTGGTGATCTGTTCTGTACCCAATTCACCAAATGGAAGCAAAGATACATCGTATCAGACAATATTATGCCCCACTTTGTTTCTGTATTTGTTGATTTAGCTAAGACTACCCAAATATCTCATTTTCTTTTCTTTATTGTTGATTTGCATTGGCTGAATGTTTCAGTGTTTTTTCCCCTGTAATAACAGTCACATCTTTTTCCTGTTTGCTACATGATAGTCCCAGTTAGTATGTGTTTGCTAGCTTGATTTCTTGTTTCTGGACTAATTATTTTACAAAGCACACTGGTAAATAGAACAAACTGTTAGTCTAAACATTTATAGGTTCTATTACCTTCTCTTTCTATTTCACCAATGACAAACACAACATTTACACATCAACAACAACAACAAAAGTCTACTAGAAGCTGTCAAATTATATTGCATATTTTCATGCTTGAAGCATTTCAAACTATCTTTATGTTAGCTCTTTATTCTTTGTAGTGAAAACTCATGGGATTACTTGCTCCACAATTCATTTTGGCATATTCATGACTCCTCTAAACTCAGTCTTTATGGTTATAGTGATAACAGTCATGTTAGTACAACAGCAGTGGCCTCTTGAAAGCTGCTCTAAGAATTTGAAATTAAGTTGTTAAGTTTTGGTCTTTTTCTGGCCTTTTGAATTTTGAATTATGAACTCTAGAGTTGTTGTTGGCCATTTTTCTACTATATGAATTAGACAAGAAGAGAAAGCCTTACTGCAAGGATGGAAAGAGGTTGGAGCTGACTTTTACTAATACACAGTGGTAAAAGATGGAGGAAGAGTCACGAAGGCATTTGAACTCCACTGGTCCAGGAGTCCAGCTGCATCTATATTTTTGAAATTCTCTATATTCTCTATAAATATCCCTTTAAGAAATCTATGCTACCATGGTTTGGGTTTTGTTACTTGTTAATAAAAGAGTTCTAACAATTACATTTCTGAAAACCCAAGATATTTTGCATTAATATTGTGTGTACTTTTCTATGTCATAATATAACAAAACAAAAACTAAAAACGTTGATACCTCTCTTCTATCTTTCAATAACGAAAAATTTTCTGGATTTTGGTCCTTCTTAGATAATATCAGACAGTAGATCAAACCCCTAGAATTTGATAACTGGGTGTCATCTAGGTGATGACCTATCAATGTTTTTCTTATATTTATCAAAGATAACCCTTTTTTGGCCAGGCACAGTGCCTCACATGTGTAATCTCAGACCTTTAAGAGGCTGAGGTGGGAGGATTGTTTGAGGCCAGGAGTTCAAGACCATCCTGGACAACTTAGTAAGACTGCATCTGTAAAAAATTAAAAAATAAAAAAGTTAGCCAGGCATAGTGGTACACACTTGTAGTCCTAGCTACCTGGGAGGCTGAGGCAGGAGGATTGCTAAGCTCAGGAGGTCAAGGCTATAGTGAGCTATGGTGTTACCACTGTACTCTAGCCTGGATGACAGAGGGAGACCTCATCTCTATAAAACAAAACAAAACAAAACAAAAACGAAGAAAATCCTTTTCTATTGTATAGTAAGCAGCATATATCATTTATTTCTGAAAGACAATATTCATATAGGATTGTATTTTTGTTTTCAAAAATATTTGGCTATTTATTATCAAAAGAAAAGAGTAGCTTTATTGCTTAGTGTGTGTGTCTACACATATATACACACGCATCATTTATATATGTGTGTATATATCTATATAAAAAGTGCATGTATCTGTGTAAATATATATTTATATGTAGTACATATATATAAATTTATGTAGATATAATAAAATGTTGTGACTATAAAACTGACATTTGTTACATTTATTTAATTTTCTGCATTTACCCTCATAAGGTAAATACTCAAATAGTCTTAATTCAGATTAAAAAGCACATATAAATTAAATGTAGCAAAATATTTTAATTGTATTGTGATCCTCTCTTTACAAGTCATGGAAATTTAGGCAGCCTTATTAATTATTTTCCTCTGCTTTTTATTAAGTAGAATTATAATTTAAACAGCTACATTAAAATACTTTTCCAAAGATTTTCAGGAAATGTAAGCCTTACTGGATTTGTAATTAAAAGGAAGATTCTGGGTGACACCACCAAAATGGCAAATTAGGAAGCCCCCGAACCTCCTTCCACTACAGAGGCAATGATTCAACAACAGGGACACTGATGAACCAACTTGTGAGAAATCTAGAAACAAGTTAAGTAGCTCCTGCACTCCAGATGAGTGCAAAACCAGCTGTGTTAAATACAGTAGAAAAAAAATCTGTGGCACTCTCACATGGTTTGGATCTGTGTCCTTACCCATATCTCATGTTGAATTGTAATCCCCATGTTGGTGGTGGGGTCTGATGGCAGGTGATTGGATCATGAGCGTGGTTTTCTCATGAAGGGCTTAGCACCATCCCCTTGGTGCTGTTCTTGTGATAGTGAATGAGTTCTTGTGAGATCCGGTTCTTTAAGTGTGTAGCACTTCTCCTCTAGCTCTCTCTCTTGTTCTTGCTCAGGCCATATGACTGTGCCTGCTCCTCCTTTGCCTTCTGCCATGATTGTAAGTTTCCTTAGGCTTCCTCAGAAGCCAATCAGATTCCAGTATTATGCTTCCTGTACAGCCTGCAGAACTGTGAGACAATTGAATCATTTTTCTTTATAAATTACAGATATTTCTTTATAGCAATGCAAGAATGAATTAACACATACTCATTGGCCATAGTTCATCACAGTGTGGCACAATTAGGAGAAAAGCATCCATTTCCTGGCTTCTTTCTGAGGAGGGAAAAAGAAGACTACAACATACTTTCAAGGTTTAGACATTTTAGGTGGCTACCCATAGGACTGGTTTCTGTCTTGACTGAATCTAAATGCTGACAAGAAAGAGCATCAGACTAAGGCTTCTGAGAACTAAGGCAATGGTTTGCACTACTGTACACTCACTTGCCATAATTCTTCACTCCACTTAGCATGAAATGAGCTGGAGAAAATTCCACTGCCTGCCTGCTTTCAGAACAACAACAACAAAATAAGAATGCTTCCAATGTTCTGACTTTTCAGGAGACTTCCTGAAGTACTAGTTTGTGTCTCACCTACCTCTAGAGTACTGAGGGAACCTGACATAGTCTAGAAGCCTACAGGCTTCTAAGACCAAAAGAAGACTGGACAGCTTGTAGCAGGTTAGAGAACTTACAAAACCACACACAGACACCAGAATGAGCAAGACATTATAAGCTTCTGGAAAAAGAAACTGGCCAATCCTTCCAATTGGGAATTCACATGCAGAAATCCAGAGAAGATACTTACACAGATAAGGTTTGAGAAGCTTTCAGAATCTCTAGCCAGGATGACTGGAAAAAGTCCTTCTTTGTACAAAAGCAACCCACAAACACTGAAAAAGTGGCTGTTTTTTTCAGATACACAGATCCCAACTCAAAGTTACAAAGCACACAAAGAAATAGGGAAATGTGGTCTAATCAAAAAGCAACACAAATCTCTAGAAAGTCACCTGAAAGAAATGGAGGTATATATGTATTACCTGACCAATAATTCAAAATAGCATGTTAAAGTTGCTCAATGAGACCAGTAAAATGAGGCATAAACAAAATGAGAGTATCAACATAGAGATGGAAAATATAGAAAAGAGCCAAGCAGAAATCTTACAGCCAAATAATGTAATAACTGCACTAAAAAATGAGCTAGAGAGGATCAACAACAGACTTGATTGAGCAGAAGAAAGAATCACCTATCTTGAAGGCAGATCATTTGTAAGTATTTAGTCAGAGGAGGAAAAAGAAAAAAGGAATAAAAAGAAAAAGAGTAAGGAAAGCCTAAGGTACCTATGAGATGAACATTAAATAGACCTATATATATTATTGGTGTTAAGAAAAAGAAGAGAGAGAGAAAAAGTAAAAAAACTTATTTGAAGAAATAATGACTAAAAACCTTTCAAATATGGGGATGAAGATATGAAGATGGACGTCTAGGCACTCCTGATCTCTGTAACTGGTTCTCTTGGACTCTCTCCTTCATTAGACTGAAGTGAGGAAATGGAGGGGGAAACCCATTACATTCTTCTCTCTCGGCTGACAGCTTACACCTCAGTGCAGTTCTGTAGAACATTAACTTGCTTTAGCATTGCTTTCTTTTAAAATAAGCTGGACGTGGGTAAATGGGGGTGAAGGGATCAGGTCTGATTCTGATTTCTTTTAATAAACCCCACAGTGGATATTTGGCAGGTCCTTGGTATTCTCTTTAAAGCAAAGTTTCTTTGAACATTTATCCCAAATTCCCAGACCACAGAAATGTCTAATTCAAAATCCTATTTCCTAAATTTTTTATTTTTTCTTTATTTCTTAAAATACTTATTTTCTTAGAAAAATTATATGTCATCTTGGCTTTTCGCTTCATAATCATTTTATGGAGTTATTTAGTGGGCGTAGTATATTTTTGTTTCAGCTCTTCACAATTGGCTCCTAATAGTCACGACATAAGGAACTTAAAATTTTGCTGAGGTAAGAATTTGGACTGAACAAACCTGGGTCTGGGTCCAAAGCCGCTTTTATCTCATTGTGGCTTTGTTGTTCTCTACTTGTCAACAGTAACTCTGTAAGTGATGAAATGTGTGTTTCTTTGAGCAGAATGGCCATTAAGTGAGAGAAAACTTTAGCACAGTCTGAAAAGGCAGCAAAATTGTTGGGCAAGAATGTGCTGGAATCACAGGGCTTTTTACTGAGGTATGATTTAGAGGAAAGCTGAGCTAATAGCTCAGTATTTATCGTTCTGGAGAATAATGAATGCCTCACAATATAACCAGAACAAAAGTCAATGCACTAACTATGCTATATCATATATATGTTTATTTTTAAACTCTCTTTTATGTTTGTTGTTACAGTCTCTTATAGTTATATTTGTGTGTGCATGCTTTCTTTTTTATTTCTTAGTATTATTTTTCAGGGGTATACATAACTTTCCTAGGAATCAGCTCTCAGTTTACTGATTTACCAATTTCTGCATTTTTCATCAAATTCTTCCAGACGTTTGCTTGTTTTGCTCACTTCTGTCTTTCAAATCGCTTTTCAAAAGTCACCTGTTCAGATAAACCCCTGTGACTATTTTATCTAAAATAGCTATTTTCTCCTATCCTATTTCTATCTCTGACTCCTTATCCTACTATGTTTCTTTATAGCATTGATCTCTATATAATTGTTATATAAGAACTTGTTTACTTTTTACTTATGTTTACTTATTTACTGATTTACTGCTTACTAAAATGTAAGTTCCCTATATCCTCAGTGCCTAAACCAATATCTGGAACCTTATAGGCTTTGTCAAAATATTTGCTGAATAAATTGTTGAATAAAGAGTAAATGATTTTACTCATCCTGTTTTTTAAAATGTTTTCCCCTTAACCATTTGGAGTTGGATTATGAGTTCATTTACTTCCATTTTTATTTAATAACCAGACATTTAATTTAAAAAATATTTTATGATTGCAGTTTTTATTTTTCTGTTCATCCTAGAGTTATTGAGCAAGGCAGTTTTACATTTACAAGCGATATGGGAGTTTTTGTTTAAAATTGTTGTTGTTGATTACCAGTTTTCATTTTCAGTCAGAGAATGTGAGCTGTAAAATATATTGTTTCTTGGCATTTATTGAGATTATATTCATGAACAACTGCATAATAATATTTTCAAAATGTTCTCTGTAAAGTTTACTTTGTCTAATAAAAAACCTTATTAATTTTACTACTGAAATCCTTGTAAGACCTTGGTCAGTCTTTGTTCTGTAAAAGAGAGTTTTAAATTCTCACAACAAAAATAATTTTTCTATCAGTGTTAGCTTTCTACTGCCAGCAAATAAGTTCATGACTGATTTATCTTCATTGTAATTTAAATTGCTTATCAACAAAAAAGACTATGTTTTTAATAGTTTACTAAATTCAATTTAACTTTGTTTGAAATTAATATTACTAATTGCTTTCCTTTCGTCTGATTTTCCCTAGTAAATCTTTCTGTTTCCTTTTGTTTTTAGCATTTGGGTGTCCTTGTGTTACATGTGAGTTTTGAAGAGGAATATTGTTAAATTTTCTTTTAATAGGAGAGTTCAGTTATTTTATTTTTTGTCCAAACTCTTTTGAGTGAGCTTATTTCTTTCATCTTTCTTTTTTTTATTTAAAATGTTTCTTTGCTGTTACATTTCTTTCTCTGCTTCTCCTTTCACTTTTTTTAGTGATTGAATGATAAACATCTTGTTTTATCTTCTTCGAATGGAAATTACTTTGATCTTAAAACTAAACTTTTTCTAGCTTAATATATTTAAAAATAAGAATTTTTGAGTCTAAATAAAATGAATATTTTGGCATATATTTTTTCATTACCTTTTCTTGATTCTCCAAAGTAATCTAGATTTCTGAATGTTAATTATTATTTTTATTTCATTATAGATTTCAACTTTGTTTCTTTTTCATGCTTCAGTTTTGCTTTTAATTTGGGCATATATTAAAATTTAATTTTAATATATGGCAAAGACAGTAGTTAGCAAATTGGACATCATATTTGTTATTCTCAGCTCTTTAAAATAAATGCCTCTCCTTCACACATACAAATACATTCCGAGTTTTAATTGGTCATGTGTCCACTCAATTAGAGACTGTAGTTTCTAATCTCCCTGCAGCTAGGTGAGATCATGTGACTAAGTGTTCCTCCACTGGATGTAAGCAAAGCAATGTGTGCAATTTCCAGATCAATTTTATGTAAAGAAATTGATTGTTTTTTAACCCCTCTTTTTCACAATTTCCATGGCCTAGAATATGGACATGATTGTTCATGCAAGCCCTCACCATATTCATGAGGATAACACTCTAAGAGATGGCAGAGCAATTATATAGAAGGAATTGGGCTTTCCATATGACCTAATGGATTATCTGCCTCCCACCAGGGATTGGCTTCCTACCTCTAAACTCTTGTAGAAGAAAGTAAGCTGCAGTCTTGTTTTAGCCCCTGTATTTTTTTTGCAGCCTTTTGTTTTAGCTTCTTAACCTGTTCTCTAACTAATACATCATATTTGCAGATATTTAATATTTTTAATTGCTTGACATAGTCCTTTTATACTTCTAGTTTCTCATTGGTACTTTTGGTTTTGCTCTCAATATTCTGATAACAAATTTTGTTTAAGTTTTCAGGTAGATATACTTGGGGAGTTGTATTTCCTGAACCATTTGGCCATGTTATCTTGTCTGGGTATAAAATAAGTACCACATCTTTTATCTCCCCAATTCTGAATACAATTCTGGTATTCTGGGTTGAATAAGACAGGCCTGACTTTTTTCGATTCTCCAAAACTATTTTTGTTGTCTTTCTGAATTTTTACAAAATCTTATGTCAGACTTTTAAAAATATATACAGTTTATATTTAATTTAGCCTACTTTATATTAATTTTGTCTAGAATTTGGTAACCCTTTTTGATATATCAATGTCTATGCTTTAATTTTTTTCACTTAGGACATTATATTTTTTCTTTCTAATATCTCTTTGATGATTGCTTCTCTATTCTTATTTCTTTCTCAGTGTGATTATTCACGTGTTGAATTTTCTCTTTCACTCTATTTATGATTTTCTTAGAGAACTTCTCTAGGTTGTTAATAATTACATTGTTTGTAGTCTTAGTTCTGTCCTTTACACTTCCAATGCAGATTTTAATTATTCTATATTTTATTGTGCTTCTTTGGGATTTCTCTGTATTTTTACTTTTTTATGCCATATCAATTTTCATCTTATATTTTATTTTTTACTTCACTGAGTCCATGATTATTTATATTTTATTAATATAATAAAACCAAAGAGAAAATAAGCTTTTATTTCACTTCTTGGATAAATACTATTTAGAGATAGATATCTCTCTATATTTTCAGGACAATAGCTGTGTTATTTCTTACATATCACAGACAGTGTTTTTTTTATTTTAAAGTCCAGTTTTCCCCATTTCTGTATGATTTATCAAACTTGAACAAGAAGTTATTTTTCTGGTCCTGGTATTTGTCAAGTAATGTGATAGTTTAATTCTCTTTCAGTTTATATATTATCTATACCTTTATTGCTAGAATTCCCTTATGAACTCTTAAGTTTGTAACCAACTTTGTGAGCACAACCTCTAGCAAATTTCTGATATATAGCAGACATTCATTTATGACGGCTTTATTATACAGAGTGAGAGTTTTTTTTCTCTCAGTTTTTGGTTCTTAAAGTGTGAAGAAATAAATTTATTTTTGGATATTTTGAAATTTGAATAATATGTTAGAGATAGTTCATTACCAGTACAATCTCTAGAGTGCCTGCTTCACTCTGCTCTTACTGAAGGCTGAACTTGCCATCAAGTCCTCTATGCACCACTACGTATCCTCTACTTAGTATTCAGCACTAGAAGTTGTTGTTTCCTTAATGAATGGATGTAGAGAGGTAAAGACAAATGTAATGAAACAATCTGCATTATTAAGTACCTAAGTGATGTGTTATGACCTTTTCAATTCTTTCCCATAAAACTGAATTGCTATTTCAGAGATCTTGTCAATGATTAAACCTTCGGAAAGCATAATTGGGGGTAGACGATTGATTAATAATTGTTTTTTTACAAGTTTCTATTGCTTTTATCATTTTTCTCTTTTTTCTTTTTCTTTTTCTTGGCAGATCAGAAAATATGTGTCAGTTTCAGTTAGTTAGCATCATTGTAACCTAAATGTTCTAATATTTCTCCTGAATTTTGTTTTAAGCCTTCTGTGCTTTAGGGAGACTAGTTCTTATTTATTGGAACAAAAAAAAAAAATGAATAGATTTGAAATTCAAGCTCAAAACCATGTAGAACTGTCATTGACTTTTCCTAAGGTGTTTAGTTGCCTGTGGGAAAGACTTATTTGGTTTGAAAATTATCTGAGTGTTCATGAAAATTCATAGTGGTCAATTTTGCATGTCACTCGGAGTAGTGGGACTGTTTCTTAGGCCTCCCCAGAAGTAAATAATGTGTGGAAGTGGTCACTTAGAGTTGTCTTTAAACAAATATTCCTACAATGGCAAAAATGCATTCAAAGATTGTGGAAAATACAAATGTTTCTAACAGTTTAAGGCATAACCATTTTCTACCTCAAACTTTAAAATACTTCTGTCACAAACGTTTTCAGGCATAACCTCTTAAAGGATTTATGGAAGGATTCCCAGGAACTGAGAGGGCATAATTATCCTGGCTTTGAATGTCACATCTAACCAGATTAACACATTTAGCCTTTGGTTTTAGGTCCTAGGCTATCACATTATGGGACTGGTTTTTTATTCTAGAAGGAAGTGGCCAAGCTGTATTTCCTGCTCTTGTTCTGGTTCACTACTCCTCATCTTTGTCTCTCAAATTCTTACAGCTCCTGGTCTCAATGTGCTGATTTATCTTAATCTTTGGCAACTGCATTATCTATAATCCCTGATTAAATACATAGCTTTTGGCCTCTAATTCCAACTTTGTTATCAGTTTCTAGCCTTCTTCAGTACCTGACCTCTAACTTTTATCCAAGCCATACATTTGGTTGTCTGAATTTGGTTCTACTCTAAATTCTGTGATCTTCACTGCTGAAAGTCTTGAAATAACAAAACCATTGGCAAATTAATATTCAGCCTATCTGTGTGTTTATGTGTATGAATGTGATTATACCACAATTTAACAAAATATTGATATTGCAGAATTTCCAAAACAGCATCCATAATATAACTGTCATTGAAATAAAAAAAAACTAACAAAACAAAACAATAGTACTTTTTGAACATGCACTCCTCTCTGTGACTTCCAAAAACTTAGTAAATTTTTTAAAGACATCAGCATTGCAGAGACAGAAGATTCTCCGTGTACAACTCTTTGGAATGCCTCAGGATCTAACCCAAGACCACATAGTTATACACTCTGCACCTCCTTCTTCAAGTCAGGGATTACTAAAGAATATTTTGTGTTATATTATTAGCTCCCCACTACACACACACATTGCCTGAGAAGTAATAAAATTACCAAATTAAAAGTATTACTAAGTAGAAGAAAAAGAGATAGAAAGAAGAGGGTTGGTAGGTATTCTATTTATCCTTGGGAAACTAATGTATTCAAAAAATTATGTTCTTATCTTTATAGACCTATTCCACCTTTTAAAATAAGGAAGTTAATTTAGCTTAGATGGTCTCTGGGGATTAATGACAGGGTTTTTTTTTTTTAAGATAACTTACTAATAATTCATATCCTCATAACATTTTTCACCTCTATGAATGAATAATATGTAGAATCATATTGTTCTTGTACAATCTATTTCATTTTTGAAATGTTGATAATCTAGGGAGCAAATGAGTCATGAGGGTGCAGGTGTATGACATTTAAGAATTGGTGAACTTAATTTAGCACAGTCAGCATTTACTCCATAAGGGAAAAAAGCTAGAGTAGAGACCCCTAACACAGGCAGTAGTAATAGTGAGTAGAGGCTAGTGATGAGTCTATTATAAAGGGTAACCTACTGTGATTTTAATTTAAATATATCTTAGCATATTTATAAGGTGATTTTTAAAATGTTCTGTATTTTGCTTTAGATAAAATTTAAAATTTCCTTTCTTTGTGTATATTAAAGTTTTTTTTTTTTTTTAATGCAGTTTTACTCTGTTGCCCAGGCTGGAGTGCAGTGGCACAATTGCAGCTCACTGCAACCTCCACCTTCCAAGTTCGAGTGATTCTTGTGTCTCAGCCTCTGGAGTAGCTGGGATTACAGGCATATGCCACAACGCCTGGCTAATTTTTGTACTTTTAGTAGAGACAGCGTTTCACTGTGTTGGCTAGGCTGGTCTCAAACTCCTGACCTCAAGTGATTCACCCACCTCAGCTTCCCAAAGTGCAGGGATTACAGGCGTGAGTCACCACACCAGGTCAGCCAACATGCCTGGTCAAAACATTTCTTTATTTTACATAAATATTATTCTTCTTGGTTTTTGTTTGGAATTATTTTGGTAAGTTTGCTACTTTCTGTTAGATCAACTTTTAATAATTTTCATTATAAGATTATCATTCTTGCTTTAGGGTTTTTTTATCTTGTTTTTGCTTAGTTCGCCTTTTTAGTTTCTCAGTCATTGTGATTTTATCTTTTTGTCTCTTATCTTTTCTCAGTTATTGCGATTTTATTCATTTGAATTAATTTACCATTGATCTCCTCCTGACTTTACTATTGTCATTCATTATTAACATAGTGCTGGAAATGAAGTTTGTATTCTATATGGTTGTTAAATACAAATAAGATGGATCATTGATTGAGGTAGAGCTTTCTACCTCAGAATATGACATTTCCGTAGTACTTGTGATACCTGAATAGCTGTGAAAGTTATTAAATATCAAAAGTAAAAGGCTCTTATGGTAGACAGCAAGTATAAGGTTGCAAAGTACCCACCTCATGCTATGGTGACAAGAATACCAAGCCTAGTATTTACTCATTATGGAGAAGAAGTGATGTACCCACTAATCTCTTAAAGTTTTATGTTAGTGTGCAATATTGGGCACAGGGAAATATATTTATAAACTCATATAGGTTCTCACCAATTAATAGGGTGGTCAAAATAAAAATCTTTATAACTGAAAACTCCAGGGGCAGCTAATAAGAGAAACATAGTATTCAATTTGCAGAAAGCTTCCAAGCTTGCTTCTGTGTACAGTAAAATGTTTTACTCAGCAAAGTAAATCAATAAGGATCAAGAAACATAACATGTAATAGAATACATATACTTAAAATTCTTTCTTTTCACATGTGGTTTATTGGCTGGTTAAGATATTATTCAGTATGCAACAGGATCAGACAAAACCAAAATGATATAATTTGTATTACTCTTTATAATTTGCTTTAAAAAGTTAACAATTCAAATTTTAGTTGAGAATGTAATTGTGGTATCTCTACATGGCTGCAGTCTCAGTATTTTCCTGAGAGAGCAAATAAGTCACAAAATAAACCCACTGAGTTATCATACAGTTATCATACAGTCAAGCTGTTGTCAAGCAATTTGGCTGAGATCTTCACCTTCCTTAAGTAGCTGAAACTCTTATAATTTTAAATCCAAATTCAAAAACACATTTTGGAGCTCTTCATACTGTGTGAACTTTCTTGATTCTTCCCCCCATTATCTCTGCCCAATAATCCGGTAGAGTTTGCTACAGTAACCTTGGGGCATGGAAAGAGGAAGCCATTCAATTAAGCCCTAATCCTCCTTTTGTAATGAAGGCTGGTCCAACAATCAGCTCATGTCTAAAAGATCACCATATTAACATAATAACCAATGATTTTTTGTTTCATTCTCAGCCTAATGGTTTTAAATTTAATATATTCAACTCATAGTTTCATTAAGGGCTGTTAGTACAACAAGGATGTTTGTGGAGCATAATTAAACTATGATTTAATCATAATATACAGTAATGCATACATTAAGGGGTTAGGCATGTTAAGCGGTTTCAGGAACAAGAAGAGAGATGCAAAGAACCTTTAATTCTATAAATTTAGGCTGTACTTTTCTTTTGAAAAGGTTTTGAATTAATTCACTAATTTCTTAAATGGGAAGTGAACCCACCTTCTAGTTTCAGGCTCCAAGAGGCCCAGCTCTGTTCTGAACCAGTGGTTTGTGAGGACTATTTGGCTTTTCCTGGGCAGTGCAGAGGCTGCTCATGGATGCAGTTCTTCTTTCCTAGGGTACTGATATGGTCCACTTCACCAGCTTGGAGTATAAAGGAGTTCATATCTACTTTTTTTTTTTTCAAATTGACACTGGCTTGGTTATTCATGAGCACAAATTACTAGAAAGTCCAGTATCTGATTCAAAAATTTTCTTCTTTTCCATCAAATTAAAAATTACTCGTAATCCTTCAAGGGCTTACTCAGTCAAAAGGATAGCCACAGTTCTAAACTGTCACGGGAAAGAGGACATCATTGTATTTTGCTGATTTTGTTTCTGTTGCTTGCACATGTTGCTGCTAAAAATGGAAAGTCTTACAGTTTTCTCTGGCATCCAATTCACTGTTGCAATGCCACCAGTGAAGATCTAGTAGTTTTCCAGTGTAGGGAGGGGATGTTTTATAGGTTTCTCCCTATACTGTTAAGCCGAGCTGTGTTCCCACTACTTATAATGATTTTAACATAAAGGATGGGGCAGAATTTGAGAGACTGTACAGGTACTTCTAGAGAAGATGATCTCATTCCCTCATTGTGACACTTTGCAAAGGTGCTTCAGACTTGGGCTGCCAAGTTCAGCTTTAGTTCATACTCACATGCTCAGCTATTATACTCCAAATATGGGCACGTATCAGGGAGCAGGCTCAGCAAGGAAGTCCATTCACAGATGCTGCTATGCTGCAATTAGCCCTTCCACCATGAATTATTGGTCCTGGCTCTGAGCTAGCTTACCAGTCCAGATGCCTTTCCCATAATGGTAATGTCATCCTTGGGGACTATTTTAAGTCATTCTCACTAGTGATACCATATTCATCAACAAGAAAGTTTCTAATAACAACAGTCTCAAAGAAGAATCAAGATCTCAATGTCTGTGCTCCCTGGCGCTCTTCAACCTTACTCCTATGCAATTGTGTGCTTGTATCCTCCGTAGAGAACAGCTCTCTATACTAAAAGGTATTAGTAGCAGTGGCTGTCATCTAATCACACAAATGCCGTGCTCTGCCATTCCCCCAAGGCATGGGGTGCCTACCTGCATTGCATCAACATTACTAAGAAGTTCACTCAATAAAGAAGATAGGTTCTAAGTCTGTTTATATGTTTATTAAAAGGAAATCCATACACTGGATTCACCATTCCAAAAGTCCAAAAGGGCTTATTTTAGAAAAAAATATTATTCTGTGCCTTGATCATCTAGTTCCCTTTTCCAGAGGTAGGATATAATATCTACATGGTATCATTACATAATAAAATGATTATTTAATCATTATTTAATTATATCATTTATAATCATTTAATTATATCATTTAATTATAATCATTATATTATGTAATGATACCATATAATTAAATAATCATTATATTATTTAATGATACCATATAGATATTATATCCATATATACACACACATATATACATGTTTAAATACATGCAACTAACCTATATAGGTTCTACATTTTGATTCTACACTTTGATTTCTGCACTTTAAAATATCAAGTTCATGTTAGTGTATGTTAAAAAGTTGTGGTGGAGCTCTACCTGTCTTGCAGAGATCTACTTCTCTCATAGCCACCCAAGACCACACTTCTGCCTATCTTCAGAGAGAAAACACTGAGAGTCAATTAAGAGGTGAGGTAGATGCTAAGGCTGAAGAGGGAGGAAGCTGGGAGCCCTGCTTGGAGTTGCTGAGTGCCAGGATGAGTTCCTGGTTATGAACAGCTCCTAGGGAATGGGAGTTTTGAATGCTCTGAAATACAAAACAGTTGTGTCATATTAAGTACTGCTCTGGACCAAATTGTGTTCCCCCAAAATGCATATGTTGGAGCCTTAACCCTCAGTGTGATGATATTTGGAGACTGGGCCTTTGGGAGATAATTAGGTTGAGATGAGTTTATGAGGGTGGGGTTTTCATGATGGGATTAGTGCTCTCACAAGAGGAGACCCCAGAGTTTACCCTGTCTTTCTCTTCACTGCGTGATGCCACAGAAAGAAAGCACTGTCTGTAAGCCAATAAGAGAGGCTTCACGAGAATCTACTCTGCTGGCACCCTGATCTCAGGCTTCCAGCCTCCAGAACTGTGAGAAAGTACATTTCTGTTGTTTAACCCACTCAGTTTATGGTGTTTTGTTATGCAGCCCAAGAAGATGAATATAAAGGTTGATTAGAAATTAAACAGACCTCCTGAATGCTGCTCTGGAGTAGACTCTTGTTATCTCCTGACACAAATTAACAATTTATCCTGCCAAAGCTAAAGCTTATACTGGCCTCTGAGTGGGCAATGGAAAACCACTGTTTATACGATGAGCTAATTGAACTCTTCTGAATACATTTTAATTGCTCTTTTGATAGTGAAGGTAACACTTCAGATCTTGAAAAGTTTTATGATTATGGGAGTTTTAATATTTATGGTTTTCAGGGCCCGAGTTACATTAGAGGTTGAATATTAGAACATATTAAGTAAAGAGTCATCTTATTCCCCTTAATTTATAGACACATCCCTGAATAGGAAAAAATGGGAGAGCTACAGTGTAAGATACAGTAGAATGTATACTTTGGAGCTGTAAAGAACTAAAGCACCCATGTCCCTCATATTTGAGAAATAATGGATACTTTTTATGGTAAAAATACTTGTGGACCCCCAGTGTTGATGTAAATTGCTATTTGTATAATCTTACATTGCTAAGTACACATGTTTTATTTTTATCAAAATCAAAATTAAAAAGTTTAAAAATCTCTTAGAAAATCATTAGACTCATAGGAATATGCTCCTTTATCCTCTGAGGTCTATGGACTCCTATTTTAGAAATACTGGTTTAAAACAGAGCACTTAAATAACCTTTTATCAAGTTACATTTAACTTACTAAAACTTTTGCTTATTAGTGATTTTTTCTTAAAAAATGAATAATAGCCAAATTTGCCATGGTACTACTCTCCTTAAACTTCCTCAGACTTGCCATCTTAGAATAATTTTTGATGTTTTTTTCCTCCTTTCACTCTGCCCTCCTGCTAACCTTTGAATTCCCTCTCTCTCTCCTTCTGTCCTTTCTCCCTTCCTTCCTTCCTCTTAGGTGCTATATACTAGACACTATTTCAAGTGCCTTAACGGAGCTTTCATGTTAATGAGGTGATTTTGGCAATAAACATGCATAAAGATAATGTGTCAAGTGGTCATTAACAATGAAGGAATTTAAAGCAGGGTAAAGGGAGATAGGGAGTGCTGGGTTATTATTTTATAACTTATTTTATATCTGATGATCTAGGAAGACTCTTGGATAAGTTAACATTAGACAGAGAAGAAACTAAAGAAAATGAGCATAATAGATAGCTGGGAGATATTCCAATGGTTGGTCAAGGTAGGAGCATACATGGCATTTTAAGAAACAGTAATGATGATAGGATGGCTGCAGCTGAGTGGCTAAGAGTGACAGTGGTAGGAGATGAGCTCTAATAGAGAGCAGAGGATAACACCACATAGGACCTTGCAAGCCTTTACAGTGAATTTGGCTTTTACTATCAATGAAGTGAAAAACCATTAGAGGACTTTAAGGAGAAAAGTAATTGTTGGAACAAAATTTCCCAGGAGTCTTTCACATTTCTGTACATCTTCAAAGGCATTAACAGATAATTTGCTGTGAACTATCTGTTTAACTGTGTTTACATAGCAAGTAACCTAGGAAGATGGAGTTTTGCTTTTTGTTTATTTGTTTGTTTTTTTTTCTGGAACAGATTTGTTTATATTGTGGGTAATAAAGAAAGAGATATCTCCATCTGGAAAGGAAGCAAGGCAGTTTTGTCAGCAGCTACTTATATAACACCAAGACTTCCTAACATTTGTGCCCCTATCCTATAACAGACCTCACTCCATGTGCTGTCAATACCTGGCCTTACATCATTCTGTAAGAACTGGGATTTAGTGAACCGGTATAACAATGTTAGACTGACTATTATTAATATGAGCAATAAATTATCTTTTGTCTCTGACCCAGTAGTTTTGTGTCTTCTCCCATTATTATGAAACTGCAGCAGACTAACTTATTAGCTCACAACCCTCAAACTTCCTGTTCTGACTGTGATCTGCTCTGACTTACATTTGAAGGCACCATCCTGGCTTATGTGTGAAACATGTGGTGTAGAAGGCCAATGGTAGAAGCAAGGAGATTGATTGGTAGGCTCTTATAATAATTTTGGAGAGACATAATGGTGGCTTGAAAAAAAGGGTTTGGTAAAAAAAATTGTATGAATGGTCTGAGAGAAAGAGAAGCATCAGGGATGATTCTAAGGTTCTTGGTGGGAGCAACTAGGAAGAATGAATGGAGAAGACTGTAGAAATCTTGGGATAGAGATGGGGGAATTAAGAAATCTATTTTAATTATGTTATTTTTTAAAAAATGAGCATCCCATTAAAATGTAAATATACTATGCTTACTTATTGTTAATCTCATAACAGATATGCAATAAGGAATTATGACATATGGCTGTTGGACATGTAGGGTTGGAGTTCAGAGAAAAGATCTGGGAAAAGAAGATATATTTGGTGGTTATCCATGTATAGATGATTTTTTAAAGCTATGAGACTCGATTTCATCACTTTTGGAAGACTGTAGATAAAAGAGGGAAGGCATCTGACGACTAAGCCCTGAGTCATTACAATATTTATAGGCTGGAATGAATAAAAGGAAAAAGATACCAGAAGAGACCCACAGTGAAGTGGGAGGAGAAACAAGAAGAAGGGATATTCTGGAAGCCTTGTAAAGAAAATGTTTCCAAGGGGGAGTGATCAATTGTGTCAAATGCTGATGATAGTCAAATGAGATGAAGACTAAGAATTTATCATTGCACATACAATAGTGTGACAACTGGTGACCTGATAAGCATAGTTTCATTTAAGTAAAGACAAAAGCCTGTATGAAGTAGGTTAAGATAAGAATGACATTCAGGACAGAATATTAAGTTTACCTATAAAGTAAAATAGAGATATGAGGCAATAACTAAAGAAGAATATGAAAATAAGGCAACATTTTTAAGCTGTTATGTTTGTATGCTAATGGTAATCTAGGAAGAGTAGAAATTATAATGAAAAGGAGGAAGAAGGATAGATATTGGGGTGATGTCTTTGACTAGGTGTAAGAGGGGATCAGATGTAGAGCACAATAGAAGGGGTTAAACTTAGATAAGAGCATGTTGTGATTTCTAGTAAAAGAAGAAAGTCAGATATAAAGATAGATATGGCAATAGGACTGTGAAGATTTGATTTCTCTTGATATCACTGTATTTTCAGAGAAATAGAAAACAAGATCATCAGTTGAGGGGAGATAGTATTGGAGACTTGAGGACAGAAAAGACATGAAATAATTTTCTATGCAACTGGGAGAGTGAATGAGCCAGGAAAGCAGCATGATTGCTGAGCGAGAGCCCTCTTGAGTATAGGGATTATGAAATCAAAGGGAGAGAGTTGTGCATGGTTGTGTGTTTTTCTTCAGCTCCATTCAGTTGTTTAGGTGCAAGGGTGAAGTGGGTGATGATTTGAGCTTAGGGAACAATAGTATTTAGCCAGGTAAATACATTGGAAGGAGAGGGGGATAGGCCACTGGGGGCATGTGAAAGAGAGTGATTATAATGGTGATCTATGGAATGTAATTTGTGTAGGCAGAGAAGTGAAGACATAATGGAGATGAAGGATATAAAAGGGACCCAAAACTCACTAAAGCCAGAGGGAAAAGTTAAGCTGGGAACTGGGTCGTGCAAACTTGCCTCCCATTTTGTTTCTAAAAAGATAGCTATGAAGATGAAAAAAAAAAAGCCCCACATACCTTCCTCACAATTTGCTTGCAAAGAAATTCCCCATGATCTTTATCTTAAAACAGTTCTGTTGAATTTCACCCTGGCCATGTAAATTGATAGCTTATCTTCATAGGTACGGGACAAAGCATAGAACCTAAAGTGATCCTTCTGCTCACCTGAGACAAATGCATATCTGGTTGCTTTCTCTACCCTATGTTTATTTTATCTTATGTGAAAATGAAGATTCACTGAGCTAGATGATGGTATAAATGGCTATTTCTCTATCCCCTTCTCTCATGTACATTGTGTAATCAGTGAAAAGCTAATCAAAGACACAAAAGAATGCTTAAGTTGCCTCTTATCTACTCATACCTTTTAAAAAATTTCATCCTCTTTCCCCAGTACTCACTCTTTTTCCTTTAAATATTGTAGTTCCCAGACCCTCTTCAGAAAAACAATGGACCACAATTTTTCCTGTAGATCTATGGTCTTTCCTGGGTGTGTCCTTAATCTTGGCAAATTAACCTCCTAAAATGATTGAGACTTGTCTCTATCATTTTCTTTGATTTACAGGAACAATAAAAAAGTTGTTGGGATCAATGGATTTACGGCAGAGGATTGATGGAATATCCCCTTGAGAGTGGGAGAACAAAAGATTGGAGGTTTTGGTTGAAGAGTTTATGGAAGGAATGTAGATCTGACTGCAGGGCTGTTCTACTTAATCCATTTTGAATCCTATGTCCTGGTGTTTTTATACTGATAGCCCAGACTCTATACTCAATTGCCTCGTGCTTGAATTCTTTTTTTTTTTTGTTTAGACAGAGTCTTGCTCTGTAGCCCAGGCTGGAGTGCAGTCAGGCCATCTTGGCTCACTGCAAGCTCCGCCTCCCAGGTTCACGCCTTTCTCCTGCCTCAGCCTCCCGAATAGCTGGGACTACAGGTGCCTGCCACCACGCCTGGCTAATTTTTTGTGTTTTTAGCAGAGATGGGGTTTCACCGTGTTAGCCAGGGTGGTCTCAATTTCCTGACCTCGTGATCCACCCACCTCGGCCTCCCAAAGTGTTGAATTCTTTTTATTGACTTCTCTGTTCTGTAAAAGACGCTGCTCACTGATTTGTGAGCAGCATCTTTCTAAAAAGCCAGTTTGATCTACAAATTTTTGTAGAAGTCTATAATGATTCTGGTCCATTTTCAAATTAAATTTTATTATTCTTTACAAATAATATCCCCTCTAACTTCTTCTTACTATAGCCCTTTCAACTCCATTATAATTTTTTTCCATTTTGTACTTATAAATACAGCATGTTTCCCAGGAGCTCTCTAAATTAAAAAGAAAATAGTTTCCTCCTTTTATCTCCCTTCCAACTATATTGTTTCAAGAGAAAGCAGAAGCTTAGTCCTAAGGTTTCTTTTTTGCTATTCTGTGGCTCCTTGTGGTATCTTTTCACCACCTCTTCAGAGTAATTGCAACACAATCTCAGACCTTGATCTCTAAATTTTGATTTATTCTTTTGTGTGATATCTCATAGGCTTAAAGTGGAGAGACTCAGGTTGTTTTTTACCCAAATATGTGGTAAGATTCAGCAAAGAAGGCTTCATACATGGAATGGGCTTTGTCCTTTCCACTCCCTCTGGCATCTGTGTGCTGGTGATTCCTTTTGATGTGTTATCAAGTAGTTCCAGACGGATACCTCACTCTTGTTTGCTTTCATAACTGTACATTGCTCCAGGTTCAGTGCTCTAATTGGTGTCTCTCTTTTTAAGGAGACATGGATTAGGACCTTAAGCTATTTCTTTTTTCTACCAATTGGTTATTTGAAATGATTAGTTCTCACTCTCATTTGACCTCTACTGTAGAACCTTGGGACTAACAGTACTTGGATAATTTTTCACATAGTGAAATTTAAAGATGCTTTTATCTCATGTCCACTCCTATTGGTTTTCCAGGATTTTCAGATAAACCACACTCTGTTTACAATGACAGTTTAAGAAATATTTTTCCTGGTATTTCCAAAGAGGGGTGCAGGCTCAACAAAGTTAAGTTCTGGCAGAAAATGGTACTTCTGATTTTTGATTTATTCTTAAGATGCCTAATATAGGAAGCATTCAATAATTACAGGATTTACATCCCTTGTTCCTTTTGGTGGGTATATTAGTTTCCTAGGTCTGCTGAAACAAAGCACCACAAAGTGGGTGACTTAAAACATGAACATTTATTCCCTCACAGTTCTGGAGGCCAGAAGTCCAAAATCAAGGTGTTGGCAGGGCCATGCTCCCTTGGAAGACTGTAGGGAAAGATTGTTCTTCGTCTCTGATTCTGAGGCCTCCCCAGTCCAGACTGTAAGTCCAATTAAACCTCTTTTTATTCACAGTCTCAGGTATGTCTTTATCAGCAGGGTGAAAACAGATTTCTTTAGTAAAATGGTCCCAGTAATTTGGGGCATTGCTGAAAAGATACCTGAAAATATGGAAGTGACTTTCGAACTGGGTAACAGGTAGAGGTTAGAACAGTTTGGAGGGTTCAGAAGAAGACAGGAAAATGTGTGAAAGTTTGGAACTTCCTAGAGACTTGCTGAATGACTTTGCCCAAAATGCTGATAGCATTATGCACAATAAGGTCCAGGCTGAGGTGGTCTCAGATGGAGATGAGGAACTTGTTGGGAACTGGAGCAAATGTGACTCTTGTTATGTTTTAGCAAAGAGACTGGCAGCTTTTTGCCCCTGCCTTAGAAATTTGTGGAACTTTGAACTTGAGAAGGATAATTTAGGATATCTGGTAGAAAAAATTTCTAAGAAGCAAAGCATTCAAGAAGTGACTTGGGTACTGTTAAAGACATTCAGCTTTACAAGGGAAGCAGAGCATAAAAGTTTGGAAAATTTGCAGTTTGACTATGGGATAGAAAAGAAATACCCATTTGATGGGGAGAAATTCAAGCTGGCTGCAGAAATTTGCCTAAGTAGCAAGAAGCCTAATGTTAATCCTCAAGACCATGAGGAAAATGTCTCCAGGCCATGTCAGAGACCTTCATGGCAGCCCCTCCCATCACAGGCCCAGAGGCCCAGGAGGAAAAAGTGGTTTCATGGGCTGGGCCAGGGTCCCTGTGCTGTGTGCACCCTAGGGACTTGGTGCCCTGTGTCCCAGCCACTCCAGCTGTGGCTGAAAGGGGCCAATGTACAGCTTGGACTGTGGCTTCAGAGGGTGGAAGCCCCAAGGCTTGGTAGCTTCCACATGGTGTTGAGCCTGTGGGTTCACAGGAGTCAAGAACTGAGGTTTGAGATCCTCCACCTAGATTTAGCTTTATGGAAACTCCTGGATGCCCAGTCAGAAGTTTGCTGCAGGGACAGGGCCCTCATGGAGAGCCCCTTCTAGGGCAGTGCAGAAGGGAAATATGGGGTTGGAGCCCTCACACAGAGTTCCTACTGGGGCATTGCCTAGTGGAGCTGTGAGAAGAGGGCCACCATCCTCCAGACCCCATAATGGTAGATCCACCTACAGCTTGCACTATGTGCCTGGAAAAGCCACAGACACTCAATGCCAGCCTGTGAAAACAGCTGGGAAGGAGACTGTACCCTACAAAGCCACAGGGGTGGAGCTGCCCAAGACCATGAGAACACATCTCTTGCATCAGCATTCAGAGGTGACAATATGCCAGCAGCCCTCACTCTCAGCACCTCCTCTGCCTCGGAGTCCACTCTGGCAGCACTTGAGGAGCACTTCAGCCTGCCACAGCACAGTGGGAACCCCTCTCTGGGCTGACTGAGGCCAGAGCTGCCTCTCTCTGCTTGCAGGGAGATGTGGAGGGAGAGGTGTGGGTGGGAACTGGGGCTGTGCATGGGGCTTGCGGGCCAGTGCGAGTTCCCTCGTTAGCCACAGAGTGGCCAACTGGCACCACTGGCCTAGGGCAGGGAGGGGCTTAGCACCCGGGCCAGCAGCTGTGGAGGTTGCGTGGGGTCCTCCAGCAGGGCTGCACTCAAATTCTCACAGGGTTTAGCTGCCTCCCCACAGGCCACGGCTAGGGACCTGCAGCCAGCCATGACTGAGCTCCCTGCCTGAGGTGGGCTTCCGCTGCAGCCCCAGCCTCCCCCAGACTCGCAGCCCCCTGCTCCGTGGTGTCTGGTCCCATCAACAATCCAAGGGCTGAGGAGTGCAGGCGCAGCTCAGGACTGGCAGGCAGCTCCCCCTGCAGCCCCAGTGCAGGATCCACTAGGTGAAGCCAGCTGGTCTCCTGAGCCAGATGTGGACTTGGAGAACTTTTATATCTAGCTGGAGGATTGCATGTGTACCAATCAGCACTCTGTGTCTAGCTAACCTAGTGGAGACTTGGAGGCCTAGCATGCTGACTCTGTGTCTTGCTCAAGGATTGTAAATACACCAATCAGCACTTTGTGTCTAGCTCAGGGTTTGTAAATACACGAATCAGTACTCTGTGTCTAGCTCAAGGTTTGTAAATACACCAATTGGTACTCTGTATCTAGCTGACTCTGTGTCTAGCTAACCTAGTGGGGACTTGGAGAACTTTTCCCTCTAGCTCAAGGATTGTAAATGCACCAATCAGCACTCTGTCAAAATGGACCAATCAGCTCTCTGTAAAATAGACCAATCAGCAGGATGTGGGTGGAGTCAGATAAGGAAATAAAAGCAGGCTGCCGCAGTCAGCTGGCAGTAACTCTCTTGGGTCCCCTTCCACACTGTGGAAGCTATGTCCTTTCCCTCTTTGCAATAAATCTTGCTGCTGCTAACTCTTTGGGTACAGGCTGCCTTCATGAGCTGCAACACTCACCGTGAAGGTCTGCAGCTTCACTCCTGAAGCCAGCTAGACCACGAACCCACTGGGAAGAATGAACAACTCCAGATGCGCTGCCTTTAAGAGCTGTAACACTCACCACGAAGGTCTGCAGCTTCACTCCTGACAGCGAGACCACTCACCAGAAGGAAGAAGCTGCAGACACATCTGAACATCTGAAGGAACAAACTGTGGGTACACCATCTTTAAGAACTGTAACACTCACCGCGAGGGTCTGTGGCTTCATTCTTGAAGTCAATGAGACTAAGAACCCACCAATTACGGACACAGCATGACCTGGGTGTGAGACCTGCAGTCAAAGGAGGTAATTCTGGAGCTTTAAAATTTGACTACCTCACTGGATTTTGGATTTGCGTGGCCCTGTAATCCCTTTGTTTTGGCCTATTTCTCCCATTTGGAATGTCTGTATTTACCCAAGACCTGTACTCCCATTGTATCTAGGAAGTAACTAGCTTGCTTTTTATTTTGCAGCCTCAGAGGCAGAAGGCACTTGCCTTGTCTCAGATGAGACTTCAGACTGTGGACTTTTGGGTTAATGCTGAAATGAGTTAAGACTTTGGGGGACTGTTGGGAAGACATTACTGGTTTTGAAATGTGAGTACATGAGATTTGGAGGAGCCAGGGGTGGAATGATATGATTTGGCTGTGTCCCCACCCAAATCTCAATTTGAATTGTAGCTCCCAGAATTCCCAGGTGTTGTGAGAGGGACCCAGGGAGAGGCAATTGAATCATGGGGGCTGGTCTTTCCTGTGATAGTAAATGAGTATGGTGAGATCTGATGGGTTTATCAGGGATTTCTGCTTTTGTTTGTTCCTCATTTTCTCTTGTTGCCACCATGTAAAAAGTGCCTTTGCCTCCCGCCGTGATTCTGAGGCCTCCTCAGCCATGTAGAACTGTAAGTCCAATTAAACCTCTTTTTCTTTCCAGTCTTGGGTATGTCTTTATAAGCAGCATGAAAACAGACTAATACCGCCTCTTCCAGCTTCTGAAAGCCCCAGACATCCCTTGGTTTGTGATAATGTAACTTCAGTTTCTGCCTGTTTTTATTCTGTGTCCAATTTTCTCTCTTTGTCACCAGTCCTATTGGATCAGGGATCACCCTAATGCAGTATGGCTTCATTTTAACTGCATACATCTGCAAATACCTAATTTCCAAACAAGGACATATTCTAAGGCTCCAGGGGGAAATGCATTTTGCAGGGACACCATTCAACCCAAAACAGGGGTTGTAGAAAAGAGATCTATAAAAATTGTATTATAATCATTCTGTAGGAAGGTGAATGCTTCACAGTGATGCTGTGCAATTTGGAACCCCCTTCACCACTCCCATCACCATCACTTAGTCCTTTTTTTCGTAGAGTTGACCTTAAGGAGTGGACTAATTTCAGTCGCTTAAGATGCTTTTCTCCGAAAACTTTCTCCAAATACTAGGAAAATGAGTGCTTTGAGGAGAAAAATGGCTTTGATAAAATATTATTAAGGTGAAAACTTGAAGAATGTCCTTTACTGGGTAAATGCCCTTTACCTGTGGAAGAAAAAATAAACTGTGAACATATTTTCAAGGCTTTAATTTGATCCACTTCATTTCCCCTTAGTAGATGACCTAACCTATTACTTTACTAAAAAGCTAGCTTAAGTGAGCTCTGCCATCACGTGGCATTGCCTTTAGGGCCTTCAGTTTTTCATCCGCAGCTCTGACCTCCTCCTCATTTCTCTCATGCCCTGCTGTGAGGAAGTGCCTGTCTCCTCCTAGCAGAGGCTGACCTTTCCACTTATGCTCTTAATCTAGACACCTTTGCTTTCTCTGAGATCTTATTTCTTCAGTTTTTCTCTTTTTTTCTTTGTAAATTTAATCTTCCTCTCTACTAGCTATTTCCTGTATGCCAATAAACACATTTAGGTCTCTGTCTCCTGACAGACCACACTTTTTGACTCTGCCGCTAACATTTTCTTCGGGTCTCAAAATTTTTTATACTCTAAGCAGCATTTGACATCTTAACCATCTCCTCTATGATCTCTCTTTTCCCCATCTCTCATTTCTTTTTACCTTACTAATATTTCCTCCTCTCTCTCCTTCACGGAGTCCCCGCTTTCCTACTGTGTCTTAAAATGGAAGTAATCCAAGATTTTCTCCTCAAAACTTAAAAAAAAAAAATTTCTTTGACGATTTCTTCCTCTCTCACATCTTCAATTAATATCTTCCAAATCTAAACTTTTTACTCCCAATTTTTCATAATGTCCAGAAGACACAATAGCTGTATCAATAACAACAGTATTAGTTACTGTTTAATGAGTATCTGAGATGTGCTATCCATACTGCTTTTCCTTTTCTTTTTAAAAAATATTATCTTATTTAATTCCCCTGTAAAGTCTATAAGTTGGATGTTGTTATTCACAATTTTTTCAGGGAAGAAAACAGGCTTGAGACATTAAGCTATTTTCTCAAAGCCACTTAGTAAAAAAGCAAAAGTTCTCTGCATAGACTCTAGAAATATCTTAATAAGACCACTGCATCTGCCTTACTTCCTATTTTTTGTTATTTACAACACTTGACTCCTTATTTTAATTTCGGGGCTCAGGTTCTAAATGTTAGGGTTTTCCTCCATCTTCTTCATAGGTCTCTTCACACCATAACATAGTTACTTGCCAAGTTGTTTTTAATGTCTTGAATCTAGCCCTTCTTCTTCAGTTTGAACATTGCCATACTGTTTCAATCCTACCTTGTGTCTTATCTGTTACAAAGTACCTTTATTGTTATTACTCTCTTTTGCATCCTGTACTTAATGCTCTTACATGATTAGCCTTCCGGAAGCCCAGCTAGAGAGTGTCATTCAGTTTCTTGTGGTTCTTCAACATTTTCTGCTTAATTAGATACTGATGCCTCAGACTAGAGGCGATATGTAACAAATTAGAGTTTATTCCGATGATAAAATGAGAGAGTACACATGAAGTATCTAGCATCATGTTTGCATATAGAAAGGGCTTCATAAATATTTTGTAATTATAACAACTTGGTGCTCTTCGCAATGTGATCTAAACTTTCTCTTCCAGTTTATGTGTTCCAAAGCCCTCCCACTATACCTTCTATTCTAACAGAACAAAATAAGATGTATCAATTTTTCTGCTGTAGTGCTTTTATTTATGTTGTTTTCTTTCCTGAAGTGTTGCCCTCCTTTCTTTTCATTGTTTATTTCTGCCTTTGAAATCCTATCAATTACAAGTCCTTCTCAAAGGCCATCTTCATGAAAGTTTATTTTCCTGAGTGAGTAATTTCTGGTCCAAAAGAAGACTTGGAGAGTGAAAATTCAGGGACAATTAGCAGTCTTTGCCATACCTTCTTGTGAAATCATTTGCCATGTTACTATGTTATTTTTACTTTCATTATCTTTTTATAAAAACAGCACTTAAAGATTGAATCAGTTTGAGTAACTGGGTTTTTTTGATAGCTGAATAGGTATTCATTAAGGCACAAACACTTTTTACTTGGCTCTTCTCAACAGAAATTGTTCAAAATGTATTGCCTCTTCAGTTAAATTACTGAAAATAATAATTTAATTTTTAAAATAATTTCTTGGATATTCAGGATCCTCTTTATAGACATTAACTATTTTACTGAGCTGAAGTGATGTCCTTGGACATGATGCTTCAAGTTCCTCTTTATAAACTTTCACTATTCTATTGCGATGTAATAAACTGATGCCCTTGGACACTCAGCAGGCATTTGTTCCTATACTCAGTGTCTCCAGTTCTTGTGCCTATTTTTAAACAAAACCTCTCCTGCCTCCGTGAAACTTTTAGTGAAAACTTTTAGTGGCTGGTGTCAGTGCAATTTGCCTACAGAAACCCTTCTCTGTCTTTTTTCTTGCCTTTTATAATGTTTTATGAGCTTAGAAATGAAACAAACGCCATGTGCATGGCTCAGTTCTAGGTGTTTTACATATTTTAACTCATTTCACTTTTATAACAACCCTATACGAATTATTTTTCTCATCTCATGAGTGATGTAATAAAGCATTGAGTTTAAATAACTTGCCCAAAGTCACAGAGTTTGTAAATAGCAGAGTCAGCATTCAACTCAGTCGAACTCAAATTCTGAAAGAGAGTGAGGGACATTCTTATATAAATAACACTTTTGGCCTTCCAAGCATTTTCTCCTTGCTCTGTTGCATACAGATTGACTCACAAGATAGACAAGTTTCATGTAGGTGAGGTGTTTTGGCCACTTTGGTTGTTTGGCAGTTATGTTAGAAAGCAGTGAGAGTTTGTTCTATGCTATGAAAAGAAGACAAATTATAAAGCAGGTGTTCAAAGGTAAAATCAAATATTTCTTTTTTTCTACATTTGTTGTCACTGTCATTGGAAGCCAATTTATTATTTTTCTCACAGTGGCCAAATAGTAGTTTGCTTAATGGCTTCTGATTTGAAATCCACAGACTACTGTTTCACGTATTGATTGTTTGCATCATCAGGAGAGAAAGTTTCAGGGGAAGAAAAAAAAAGTCTAGGGACTGTCACCAGTGTTTTTCTTTGCTGCTATACTATAGAAACCAGTTTCCAAACATGACTGATTCAAAGGAAAAAGGATTGTCTCTTGGTCAAGGAAATAGGTGTCTACCTAACGTGCAAAGTAGGTACTCTGGAAGGAAATATGCATTTGAAAAATGCAATGTAAATTATCTGGCAATGCTTCTAACCTGAAGTAAAATGTGGCACAGAGCATCTTAGAGTAAGAACATACTAGCTGGGAACAATGCCAAAAACCAAGAGAAGAAGAAGAAGAAAAAAAAGCATTCTGTAAATGATGATGGTAGAGTAGATACTAAGATTGTTATAACCTCCACAAGATTGATATTTTTCAAATGGCTTCAAGGCTTTACTAGGTTATTTTGATAACTAACATCAGGTTTTGGAGTGTGTCTTGGGTGCTTACTTACTTTTCTGCTTTAAAAACAACCCAGAGCGTTTCCTTTATAGCAGAGGTGAATTGATTTCACTGATTGAAAAATTAAGAATTCTCATCTCTTAGCTACTGCTGCCAATGGTTTTATTATGAGACAGCAGCACATTTTGGAGGTCCACAATTCGGTTTATTACAAAACAAGTATGATGGTAGAACTCCTGCACCTCATTAGCCTGTCAAAATGAGTAGTTACATTCATTTTTTTATATAACAACACATATAATTATAGGTTATAAAACTTGAACTGAAGCATATAAAGGAAATAAAGTAGCCTATATGGCATCAAAGTGAGATGAAGGGTATAGCAGTCTACTGGTAAGAAATTTTATGTTTTAGAACTTGATATCGTCAGACATGAATATTTTTACTTCAAACCATTAGACATCCCTATCTCCTTCTATTGCTTCCCACCTCACTCAGCTATGAGAACACAAGTGTACCTTGATCAACACAGAGTCTCTCGAAAAGAAAAAGGACAGTATTGAAGTTAATTGCTAGCCTATTGCCAAAGTGCCTTTCAGTTAATACAGATTTTTTTTTTTTTTTTTTTTTTTTATTCATGCGATATGTGCCAGTGCCTATTTTCAAGGCTGGGCTAGTAGCTTTAGAGTATGTAAACCTATTTGAGAGATTACATCACTATTTTTAATGGGTGTAAGAAGAGATCGACCAAGATCAAAGTCGAATTGTTAGAGTTCTTATTAGAATTTTAAGTTGGTTTATTTAGCAATGTATATTGCACAGTCTTGAGCACTTGATTTTATAACTTTGGCTTGATCTTTCGGATGGGATCATTGTTCCTTTGATCTGGTCATCTGTATCAAATTACCTGGCAGAGGATGAGGTCATGCTTCAGCTGCTACATTCCTTTACAGGAAGGCTAAGTACTTTCATTACAATATGTGATCGTGAATATAAACCCAGATGCCAGCTGTTGCCTTGTGCTCTGGCTTTTGCATTCATGAGTTTTGTCTCAGTTTTCACCCCATGTAAGCCTAGATTTTAAAATCCATAATTTCACTGCATTGCAAGAACAAAAGTACCTACTTACAACAAACTTTAATAAATTTCCTAGAACTGATTGGAAATTCTGAAGTCATGGAGGTGAGTGCATTGTCATGGTCCTGCTTGTTTCATTTTATCTTTATTTCTTTCTGTGTCTCACTCTTTTTCTTTTATTTTGCCTTGGAAATATCCAAACTCTGTCTCTCTATTATGGAGAATATTTCCCCTCTCCTTCCAATCTTTCACTGGCTGATGTCTAGGTCCTGGGGAGTTTAACTTTTACTCCAAGGACTCCTCATAATATTTTTCCAGCAAAGAGAGCTTTTGTCCTTAGAAGAATGACAGGGTCAGCTGTTACAACTTTTAAACATTCTCTTATGAGTTCAGTAACTTTATTAATTTCTTTCTTCCTTATATCTCTCTTTTCCCATTTCTTCTTATTCCCTTTTCCTTTCATTATGACCCTCTCTGCCTCCATTCCCTTCTTTCTTTTTTCTTTTTTTTCTTCCTACTTTGTGCACCTCATATGTACTAGGTATTCTTCTAGGCATAGAGATAAGGAGGATGTATAAGACATGTCTTTACTTTCAAGAAGCATCAGCATAGAAAGGGAGATGAAAAATACACAATATGGGAGGCGGAGAGGGAGGAGGAGGATCCAAAAGTCATTTTCATGGTTGCTAAAGGTCATTTCGGGATTGCTTTGATGGAGATTCTATCAAGAGAAAACATGAGAGAAGGAGAAAGATTTAGGCGGAAACGATAAATTTGGCTTTCAACATGATAAAAGTTGTATGCACCTTCAAGACAACTAAGAGAGAAAATTAGTTTGGAGCTCAGAAAAGAGAATAAAGGTAGATTATACTTTTAGGAGTCACCAGTATATGTAGGTGAGATGCCCAGGAAGGAAAAAAATAATAAAAGGAAAAAGGTACCTGAAAGGATAGAATCTTAAATAACACAATAGTTTATAGGTGGTCAGAAGAAGCAAAGGTACTAAAATTAAAAGTAAACAGTAAAAGTTAGAAAATTATGTGGAAACTAACCCAGAATGTTTCTAAACTCTTGCCTTCCTCATATGAACTTGAGACCATGGGCACCACGGATGCAAAGGGAGTGATTTGCAAGGTAGGATGAGAACAGAGAGTTGTACCTTAGAGGACGGACAAGGTTGCTCAAGAAGGAGGGAGTAATTGACATTGCACAATGTTTCAGAATATTGAGTTCACTGAAGACTGAAAAGGGGCCACTGAGTAAGCCTTAGCTCTTATTTGACCTATCATTGTTGCAGACCATTTCTTCTTTCATTTCCAGTGGAGATGGAAGGCAGATGGTTACTGACTCTTGCTTTTCTTGCCGATGATTTCTTCGTTGTTTCCTATTCAGTTTCATTCTTTAAGTTTTGTGAGCCTTCTCAGAAATATATTCATTGTTTACTTCTCTGAAATCCCCATTGAATCTTTATCTCGAAAGAGTTTCACTAGTTGAATTGAGCCTAATGTTCCATTTAACCTCTCTATGCTCTTATTAATTCATTTCTAAATAGCATTGGCTTAGAAGTATGCTGAACTCCTGGATTATACTCAACTTTTGGTGCCCTGTGATCTCTATGATCTTTTGTTTACATTTCTACATAGGCCCCAATGTTAGTATAACATAAGAACAACTTGTTTCAAATAATATATTACAGAAAATGTGAATTTTTTGTTTTGTTTTATTTTGGCTGGCATATGGGGGGATAGAGACTGAGTAAATATAGTTGAAAAGACAAGATAAAGACAATTATTAAAAAGATTTTTCAGTTAGCAGAACTCACACTGAACGATTCTAAAAGCATAATCAGTAATCGGTAGTCTTTTCAAATTGGTCATCATAAATTGGCTTTCCAGTCCTGCAAGGGCATAAGAAGCTGAAGAGATTAAATGCTTACAGAGAGCAGAACATTGTTTTACCTTAAGTGATAAATTTCTTTGCATCTGACATCTTACAAAAAGTGATTTTATTCTACTATTTTCTATAAAATATGTGATTGGTTTTATGATAATTTTACATTATTTTATTACTTTTATAAGGATCCTTGCAATAAATTTCAGTGTATTTTTTACAAGGAGAACAAAAAGATAAAATTGCAATGGAGCTGAAATAATTCTTCTTACATCTAAACCTTCATGTATATGAGTTTATGTAAAACTTTGTGAGCACAGCTCTAAAGATTTATTTATTTATTCCATCCTTTTTTTTTTTTTTTTGGAGTAAGGAAGGAATATATAGTATATTCCATATTCTTGTTAAAGTTGGATGCCAAGGTTTCTATGACCAAGACTCCAGTCCAACTCTTAAACAAGTCAGCAGTGTTGGAGAAGAAGCTGCTGGGTATCCTGGCCCCAAGTCTTCAGGACCTTGAAGTTTTCTTTCAGACCCACCCATCTGGAGAAGATGCAATTGGTGGTAAGTCTTTAATCCAGAAGAGTTTTTCAGGCAGGGTAGGTATGAGATGCTGGGTTTTTAAAAAATCATTTTATTATAATATTTTTCAAACATACAGCACAGTTAAAAGGACTTTACATTGAAAAAAATATATAACCACAGCATAATTCTATCCTTTATATTGTCCCATAGGTGCTTTATCACTTAGGTGTCTATGCATTCCCTTATTCATTCATCCATTTTATCTTTTTGATGCATGTCAGTGTAAGTTTCAGATGTCAGTGCACTTCCCCCTAAATATTTCAGTATGCATATAATTCACTAGAATTCAATATTGGGTTGTTGTTTTTCTTTTTAATTTCCTTTCTTTTTCAAAAAATTGAAATGGCGTCTCACTCCATTGCTCAGGCTGGAGTACAGTGGTACAATCATGGCTCACTGCAATCTTCACTTCCCTGGCTCAGGTGATCTTCCCAGCTCTACCTGCAAAGCAGGTGGGACTGCAGACGTGCACCGCCATGCCTGTCTAATTTTTTGTATTATTGGTAGAGACAAGGCTCCACCATATTGCCCAGGCAGGTCCCAAACTCCTGAGCTCAAGTAATCCACCTTCCTCGTCCTCCCAAAGTGCTGGGATTATAGGCATGAGTCTCTGCGTCCGGCCTGTTTTTCTTTATTACACAAAATATATAACTAAAATGAACAAATATTACCAACACCTTTACCAAGTTTTGACCAATCCATACACTTGTTGAAAGCAACCCATATCAAGATATAGAACATTACCACACCCAAGAAAATTTCCTCAGGACCCTCTCCAAGCAGACCCTACCTCCCTCCCCAGAAGAAAATAATCTTTAATTTTTTTCTATAGATTAGTTTTTCCCATTTTAGAATATCATATAAATGCAGTACAAAAATATATAGTCTTTTGTGTCTGGCTTTTTCCCACTTAGTATTATATAATGCTTTTGAGATCCATCAAACTTGTTGCATGTATCTGTAGTTTATTCCTTTTCATTAGTGGATAATATTCCATTATAGGAATATACCACAGGTTTCTTATTCATTCTTCTATTGATGGGCCCTGGACTTTTCCAGTTTGGGGTCATTATGAATAAGATTTCTATGAATGTTATTGTACAAGTCTTTGTGTGTATAGAGAAATGGCATTCTCAGAGCTGATGAGGGTTGAAGTCACAACCTGACTTGAAGACCAGGTTGCCAGGAATATCTAGTGGGTGTCACAGTTCCTTAGAAAGGATGAATTTAGTAATATAGGGTATTGGGGATAGGGTGGGAAGAAGATTTGATATGCTGCTATTGATAGCAGAAGCCCTGGATGTTGGTAATTAAAAATGAAACATATCAAAGAAAGGCAGTGTAACTGATACCTACCTTTTTTTTTTTTT
Organism: Piliocolobus tephrosceles; assembly: GCF_002776525.5. Lineage (NCBI taxonomy): Eukaryota > Metazoa > Chordata > Mammalia > Primates > Cercopithecidae > Piliocolobus > Piliocolobus tephrosceles. Next base: position 46,662,573 of record NC_045436.1, read on the forward strand.
TGAAGTAACACCTATAACCTTCCCATCATTTATTCATTCAATGCATATTTATTGATGGCTTACTAATTCCCAGACTGTGTTTCAGGGGCTAGGGATACATCAGTGAACAAAATAGGAAAAAAATCCCTCATAGAGCTTACATTTTGATTTGTGGAGACAGAAGATGAAGAAAATAAATAGACAATTAGTTAATATGTTATGAGACGGTAACTATTATGGGGAAAAAAATTCATGTTGTGGGTGAAGTTGTAAAGGGAGGGTCTCATGAAGAAGAGAGCATTTGAGCAATTTTTTTTTTTTTTTTAAAAAGGTAAGAGAATAAACCATGTGGAAATGTGAGGTAAAAGTGTCCCAGGCAGAGGGGCAAGAGCTTGGTGGGTGCATTGCAGGAATAGCAAGGAGGTGACCAGTGAGGCTGAAATGAAGGGAATGAAGCACAGAGCCATCGATGAGAGCAGAAAGGTAGAAGAAATCCAGACCTTCCAGGGGGCTTGTCTGCTGTTGTAAGGACTTTGGGATTTATTCCAAGCCAGCTATTGATTCTGCAGAGCCATTGGAAGAATGATGAGATTGATTAGACATTTCTGAAATGAGTCATTCTGACTCTCGGTTGGGAATAAACTGAAGGGAAGCAAGAGTGTGAGTGGAGAGATCAGTTGAAAAGATTCTTCAGTAGTCAAGGCTATAGATGACTGCAGCTTGGCAAATTTATTTAAACTTTCTGAGCCTCAGTTTCCTTACCTATAAAATTGGACTAATAACAGCATTGACTTCTTAGGGCTGTGAGTATTCGGTGGGAGGGTGAGGTGCAGTCATAATGCAAATTGCGTATCATAGTGCCTTTCCTATGGTGAGCACTCAACAAGGTTTCACTTTGTGATATTATCAGTGACTCAGGCTTCTGCAGGGGTTGAGATCGCTGCAAGAACAGTATAATAATTAATATGACAATGTTCTTTTATGTTGGCTGAATTGAGAGTGAAATAACATTCAGAAGAAAATCTTTTTACATTGAGTTGGAGTGTGTGTGTGTGTGTGTGTGTGTGTGAGTGTGTGTATGAGATACTGGTATTTCATGTGGGAGGGTGTTTAAATTTTATCGTTAGATCTGATTATACTTAAATTTGAGCATGAGTAGAACCTTCCCTATGGCTGTCGGCACAAGAATTTTGGGTGTAGTACAGATGGAAGGGGACAAAATGGAAGCTACCATGGGAAAAAGACAGCTCAGGATTCATTTGGGGAAAGACTATAGTGTGTTTGTGTCTGACTCGGTAGTTGGTGTGTGTTTCCTAATCCTGTACAACTTTTATCCTGTTTATGGCGAATGGATTTGCAATTGTGATTTATCTTTGCCCCTTGAAATTCTACTTTTTGAAGTTTTGTCTCTGTATTTTAAAAACACCTTTTCTTGCTTCAGTTATATCTAGTGGCTTATCTCAGTGAATATGTGCCCAGCTGTCTCTGAAGAATTATTGTAACTCTACTCAAGGACAAAAGTTTCCCAGAAAACAAACAATAATGAACCTGACTAGGTATTATGTTAGGGGCTCCTTTAGAAGTAATGGGCTAGACAATCTCAGAGGTATAATATTTAGAAGACCATGAGTCAATAGAAATTAACTAAGTGTTTAAAATAATAAATATTTTATGTCTAAGACAAATTGGATTTTAAAAGTCATCTAGACTATAGAATTGAAGTAAATAGTAAGATGGTTCACTCTTTGCTATGAGAGTACAAGACGAAGATTTCAGGAAAAATAAAATAGGTAGACAGGAAAAATTGCTCATCAGAGTTAACTCTTCCTGAATTGTAGTTATAGGAATTAATTAATAATTAAGACCGTCAAACCAATAGGAACATACACTTAAAGCAATTTTATAGGTATGTATTTAATTTACCACAAATTTAGGAGTTTAAAAGTATGATTTTATTTTCCTACAACTGAAATTAATTTCTGCCCTGTCCATTCTGCCTACTGGTACAAATTTAACCGTTGTCACTTTAAGATAAACTTAGTCATTTCAAGAACTTCTCAAACCATACAGGATTTTCCCCTTTCCATTCTCCCCAAGAAGGTGTGTGTGTATACATATACATACACATATGGTTTATTTGCCCATCCTGGTACCAAAATCACACTGACCTAACTCTTACTCTTCAATCCTCTTCTGATTTGAAACTTTTTGATTGTCCTATTTATTTTTATAGTCTTTGTCAATTTTTATTGATGCATAGCATATATATAGAAAAGTGTACTCTCTCTCTATATATATGTATATAATATTTATACACACACACACACACACACACACACACACACACACACACACACACGGAGCTTCCTCCTGTGCTTAGTGCCAGAGGGGCAGGGCATCTACTCCTAAACCCTCAGCTGTCCTTGTTGGCATCTGTTGTCACACCTTCCATCAGCTGATTTAGTTTTTGAAACCCATTCTCATGCAAAAGCTAAAATCTAACTTTTCTGTGCTTTAAAAACTTTGTAATTCCTCTAGTGATGCAAAGGATGTTACTGACTTAGTATGAAGAATGTCTTGGTATAACAAGGAATTGATGGGGTATGATAGCATGTCTCTAAGAAGGCTGGCATCACTCCCATTCTTCCCTGAATGCTTTTTCTTCTGTAAGTGATAGTCTATTTCACACTTCTCCCCTTAAATCTGGGCTGGCTTAGTTGACTTGCTGGACCAAAAGAAAGGGGAATAGTGGTGTTATAAGACTTCCAAGGCCAGATCATAGGAAGTATTGCAGCTTTTGTGTGGATCTCTTGGAATGCTCACTTCTGGAACACTGGGAATACTGAGCTGCTGTATAAGGAGTCCAGATACTCTGAGACTGCCATTCTGGAGAGGCCATGGGGGGTTATCCTGATTAACAGTAGCAGCTGAACCCAGACAGCCTTGCAGCTATTCCAGCTGAGGCATTAGACATGTAAGTGAAGCTTTCTTGGACCCCATAGATAAATCCATTCACAAACTGTGTAACATCAAGTTACAGCTACTAACACTGTGGAGCATGAAGAATGCTCAGCTTAGCCTGCCCAGATTCCTGGCCCACAAAATCATAAGAGATAATAAATTAGTTGTTTTAATCCTCTAAACTTTAGGGGCAGTTTGTTATGTAGCAAAAAACACAAGGTGGGAAGCACCTTAATTTATATCTCACATTTTAATTCTACTACCTAGTCAATACAGTCAAGTTGATGATGTAGCATTGATTTCACATTCTTTTGAGCATTGTGACCCGTTGTCAGGGAAGTGGTCTTTTCCCCGGAGAACAAGGTTTGCTCTGTAACTCTGTACTTATCATTGTCTGCTGCTTTCATGTGTCACCACTTGCAGACTTCCCAGAAAGCCTTTCTCAGGAAACCGTCACCAGAGTTCTTCTTGAGTGAGTATCCATTCTCTCTGCTTTGCATCCACTCCCTCAGCTCCTCTGTATGTTTTGATTATTTTGCCTAGTATTTTTATCTCTTTTCTTCTGTTTCTTTGGGCTCTGAAGTTTTCCAAGTCGTGGACTAGTATCATAAATCAAATGACCCTACAAGTGTGCTTCCAATGTTGGACACTCTATTCTGTTTCATTGGTTTTTTGTCCATCCTGGTGCCAAAATCACACTGAACTGACTCTAAGTCTACAATCCTCTTCTGATTTGAAACTTTTTGATTAACCTACTTATTTATATAGTCTTTGTCAATTTTTACTGACATATAGAATACATTTAGAAAAGTGCACGTCTTAAGTGTATAGCTCTATAAATTTTCAAAATAAACACACTTTTGTAACTACTTTACCGATTAAAAATAGAATATTTAATAGTACCTAGAAAACTTCCTTTTGCCACACTTCCACTCAGTACCCCACTGTATTTAGCATTTTGACTTTTACAACCATAAATCAGTTTTGACTCTTCTGAGCCTTATGTAAATAAACTCATGCAGTATGTGTTCTTTTATGTTTGGATTCTTCCACTCATCTTTCTGTTTGTGATATTTGTCGGTGTTGTACATGTGGTAATTATTCATTTATTTTAATTGTTGTATAGTATCCCTTTGCATGAATATATTGCAATTGTTAATCCATACCGTTATTAACAAACATTTGAATCCTTTACAGGTCTTGACTATTAAGTATAGCCAAATATGAATACTCAAGAATATAAATAATCTAGTACATGATATTTATACACAGTTTTGTCTGATACGTATTTTGATGTAGAATTGAAAGACCATAGGATATGTGTACACTCATCTTTGGTAGACACTCTAAAGCCATTTTCAATTATCAGAAGAAGTTGTGCAATTTACACACTTACCACCAGAGTATGAGAGTTTTTGTTGTATCATACTCTGGTCACTGTTTGGTTTAGTTTTTTTTTGTTGTTGTTGTTGGTTTTTTTTGTTTTTTAACTGTTAGCTACTCTGGTGTATTTGTAGCGATTTTTAAATTTTGACTTTAACATCTATTTTACTGAAAGAATAATGGTGCTAAATATCTGTTCATAAAAACAAACCATTTGATATTCTTTCTGTGAAGTGCCCGTTTGAATATTTTTTCCATTAAAAATTGAGTTGTCTATATGTTTTTTATTGATTTATAGGAGTTCCTCATATATTACGGAGTGGAGTTCATTCTTTGGATATATGGTTGCAAATATACTCTCACACTTTACAGCTTGCTTTTTTACTCTCTTGATGGTAATTTTGGTGAGCAGAAGCTCTTAATTTTAATGAAGTTAATTTATCAATCTTTTTCTTTATAGTTAGTGCTTTTATGCATCCTATCCAAAAAATCTTTGCCTAGGGTAAAGTCTTTGTGTTAGTTTTCTATTGTTGCTAGATAAACTCAACAGCTTAAATAATATGATCTCACTGTCTGTATGTGTCAGAGTCTGAGGATGAATTAGCTGCTCAGGGCCTTACACAACTGAAATTAAGGTATTGACTGGGCTGTATTCTCATCTGGAGACTTGACTGGGAAGAATCTACTTCTAAGTTAATTCAGGTTTTGGCAGAATAAATTTTTCTGTGACTATATGAATGAGGGCTGTGGATTTTTGCTGACTTGTGGCTGGTGGCTAACTTCAGGTGATGGAGGCCACTTGTAATTCTGGAGGCAGCTTGCAGTTCTTTATCATGGAGCTTCTTCAACCAATCTTCTTACTTTATCAAGTCAAAAAGGAAAGTCCCTTTTTTGAGGAGGTTCCAGTCCTTCTTTTAAAGACCTCCCCTTGAATAAGTCAGACCATATGGGATAATCTCTTTTGATAATAACTCTAAATAAGTTATTATTTGAGGCTTTAATTACATTTGAAATTTCTTCACCTTTGCCATATTCTATTAGTTAGAAGCAAATCACAGCAAAGGGGATGGCGCTATATATGATGTGAACACCAGCAAACAGGAATTGATGGGGCCTGTAAGAGTCATGTCCACAGTCTAGAAGATTTTTGAAATGTTTTAGAAGTTTTACTGTTTTACATTTCACATTCAGTCTTACAATATATTTGGAGTTGATTTTTATGTGAGATAGGAATTGAGACTCATTTTTATATCATGTAGATTAACAAAAGTCTCAGTAAAATTTGTATGTCATACATCAAGTAAATATTTATGCTTGCTTCTTTTTCTGGATCCTGGTTTTTGTTCATTGGTCTGTTTATATCTCCTGCATGAAAACTATGATTTGTTGTTACTGAGGTTTGTAATATGTCTTGATGTCTGGGTAGTGCAAACATTCCAAATTTATTCTTTAAGTTGTCTTTATTCTTTGTTTTTAGGATTTCCACATAAATCATAGAATAAGCTTGTCAAGTTCTATAAAAATTTCTTGTGAATTTTTTTTGGTATTCCATTAAATTTACAGATCAATCTGAAAGGAATTGTTAACTTTCAAAATTGAGCCTTTCAATTCTTGGAAGCATTCTCTCTCTCTCTCTCTCTTATCTTTTAAAATTTATATTAGTAATGTTTTATTGTTTTCTGTATAGAAGCCTTACTTATTTTTCATTAGGTTTATTTCTCTAGGAAGTTAACCAGTGGTTCTCTATGAGATTGGAGCTTTTCATCGCTCTCAGAAGAGCACGTTTTTGAAGCATGAGGTAGTATTGAAAAAAAAGCACAGCTTTACTACATCCTTTAGTCAGAACCTTAAAATATAATCTCATTAATACAAATTGTGAATGCTCAGAAAACTCCAATATTCACATATATGCAGACTCAATTCCAAACCAAATCTAATAGCAGTGACACTGACAATAAGGTATATATTCCTATGTATTTTATTTTTAATTCTGTTTATGTGGTGAAACACATTTACTGATTTGCATGTGTTGAACCAACCTTGCATCCCCAGAAAGAAGCCTAATTTATTGTGGGGAATTAACTTCTTGATGTGCTGCTGGATTTGGTTTGCTAGTATTTTGCTGAGGATTTTTGTGTCTATGTTCATCAGGTATATTGGCCGGTACTTGTGTGTGTATGTGTGTGTGTGCGTGTGTGTGTGTGTGTGTGTCGTTGCCAGATTTTATCAAGATGATGCTGGCTTCATGGGATGAGTTAGTGGGGCATCACTTCTAGATATTTTTTGGAATACTGTTAGTAAGATTGGTATCAGCTCTTCTTTGCATGTCTGGTAGATTTTGGCTGTGAATTTATCTGTTCCGGGGCTTTATTTGGTTGGTAGGTTGTTTTATTAGTGATGTAATTTTGAAACATTTTACTGGTCCATTCAGGGTTTCAATTTCTTCCTAATTCAGTCTTGGGAGGTTGTGTGTTTCCAGGAATTTAGCCATTTTCTCTAGATCATCTAGTTTGTGTGCAAAGGGGTGTCATTAATAGTCTCTGAGGATTATTTGCATTTCTGTGGGATTAGTTGTAATGCCACCTTTGTCATTTCTAATTATGCTTATTTGGATATTCTCTCTCTTTTTCTTTATTAATCTAGCTATCCTGTTCACCGTTTCAAAGGATACTTTTCATTTTATTGATTATTTGCATGAAGTTTTGATCTCAATTTCATTTAGGTCTGCTTTGATTTTGGTTATTTCTTTTCCTCTGCTAGCTTTTGGGTTAGTTTGTTCCTGTTTTTCTAGTTCCTCTAGTTGAGATATTAGATTGCTAATTTGAGATCTTTCTAACTTCTTGATGTGTTTAGCACTCTAAACTTTCCTCTTAACACTGTTTTTGCTGCATCCCAGAGGTTTTGGTATATTCTGTCTCTTCCTTCATTTATTTTAAAGAGTATTTGATTTCTGCCTTAATTTTGTTTACCCAGTGATCATTCAGGAGCAAGTTGTTTGGTTTTTATGTAATTGTGTGATTTTGCGAGAACTTCTTGGTATTAATTTCTATTTTTATTCCACGAAGTGTGAGAATATCCTTGATATTTCTATTTTTTAAATTTATTAAGACTTGCTTTATAGCTGAGCATGTGGTTGAACTTAGAGTATATTTCATGTGAGAAGAGCTTACATTCTGTAGTTATTGGGTGGAGTGTCCTGTAGATGTCTATTAGGTCCAATTGGTCAAGTGTCAAATTCAAGTTCAGAATTTCTTTGTTAGTTTTCTGCCTGGATGATCTGTCTAATGCTGTCAGTAGGGTGCTGAAGCCTCCCACTACTGTTATGTGGTTTTCTAAGTCTTTCCATAGGTCTACAAGTACTTGTTTTATGAATCCTGTTGCTCCAATATTGAATACATGTATATTTAGGATAGTGAAGTCTTATTGTTGGGCTGAACCCTCTATCATTATGCAGTGACCTTCTTTTTCCTTTTTTGCTGTTGTTGGTTTAAAGTCTGATTTATATGATGTAAGAATAATGACACTCGCCCTTTTTTCTTTTCTTTTTGTGTGATAGATCTTTTTCCATTCCTTTACCTTGAGCGTATGGGTTTATTATGTTTGAGATGGGTCTGTTGAAGATAGCAGAAGGTTGGGTCTTATTTTCTTAATCAAACTTGCCACTCTGTGCCTTTTAAGTGGGATGTTTAGGTCTTCCACTTTCAAGATTAATATTAATTTGTGAGGTTTTGATCCTTCCATGGTATTGCTAGCTGGTTGCTTTGCAGTCTTGATTGTATAGTTTTTTATAGGGTCTGTGGGTTATGTTCTTTGCTGTTTTTTTTTTTTTCTTTTCCTTTTTGGAGATAGAGTCTCACTCTGTCACCCAGGCTGGAGTGCAATGGTATGATCTTGGCTCACTGCAACCTCCGCCTCACAGGTTCAAGCAATTCTCCTGCCTCAGGGTCCCGAGTAGCTGGTATTACAGGTGCCTGCCACCACATTCGTCTAGTTTTTTGCATTTTTAGTAGAGACTAGGTTTCACCATGTTAGCCAGGCTGGTCTTGAACTCCTGACCTCAGGTGATCCACCTGTGTCGTCCTCCAAAAATGTTGGAATTACAGGTGTGAGCCATCTTGCCTGGCCAGCTATGTTCTTTTGTATGTTTTTATGGTAGCAGTTATTGCTGTTTTATGTCCATTGTTTGGAATTCCCTGAAGGATTTCTTGTAAGGCTGGTCTAATGGTAATGAATTCCCTTAATGATTGCTTATCTGAAAAATGTTTTATTTCTCCTTCACTTATGAAGCTTAGTTTGTTGGGACATTAAATTCTTAGTTGGCATTTCTTTTTTGATAAGAATGCTAAAAATAAGCCCTCAATGCTTTCTGGCTTGTAGAGTCTCTGCCAAGAAGTTCACTGTTTGACTGAGTAGGTTTTTCTTTCTTTATTATTTTTTAAAAAGTGATCTGGCCCTTTTCTCTAGCCGCAATTAGGAATTTTTCTTTTACATTGACATTGGAAAGTCTGATAACTATTTGTCTTGGGGAAGGTCATCTTGTAGAGTATCTTGTAGAAGTTCTCTGAATTTCTTGAATTTGCATGTAAACCTCTAGTAATATTGGGGAAATTTTTGTGGATTAAATCCTCAGATATGTTTTCCAAGTTGGTTACTCTCTCTCTCTTTCTCTCTCAGAATACTAATGAGATGTAGGTTTGGTCCCTCTACATAATTCCATATTTCTCACAGATTTGTTCATTGTTAAGATTCTTTTTTCTTTACCTTTGTCTAACAGGATTGATTTGGAGGTGTGGTCTTTGAGCTCTGAAATCCTTTTTCAGCTTGGCCTAACTTGTTGTTAAGGCTTCCAATTGTATTTTGAAATTACTGTAATGAAATTTTCAATTCCAGAAGTTCAGTTTGGTTCTTATGTTTTATTTCAACTGTTGGATTGTTTTCCTGGCTTCCTTGGATTGTATTTCAACTTCCTCTTAAATCTCATTGAGCTTTCTTGCCATTTAGATTGTGAATTCCATGTCTATCATTGCAGACATTTCAATCTGTTTAGGACCCATTGCTGGAGAGCTAGTGTAATCCTTTGGCGGTAAAGAAACACTCTGACTTTTTGAATTGCTGGAGTTCTTGTGCTGATTCTTTCTTATCTGAAGGAGCTGATACTCCTTTTTATTTTTAAAATTGCTGTCATTTGGAGAGGGATTTTTGTTTTTATATTCTTTTTTTTCCTCCTTCAGGGTTTGGCTGTGGTGTATGTTGTGTATAGTTGATTGGCAAATTTTCTGGGTGCTTTCAGAGGGCCAAGGCTCTGTTCAGGTCTCTTATCTGTGGATAGTTTCCTGCATTGCATTTCACAGTAATTGCAAGTTGAAGGAATTTACTTTTGTTTGGTGGTAGAATTCAGACTGTGATCCAGTAGATGGGCCAGCAGATAGGCTTTTACTCAGGCATGCACCTCTTTTCCATTTCAGTGTGTTTGCAACAGTGCTGTGCACAGAGGAGATGAGGATGGAGACAGTGACTTCCTCACCAAGTCTGTTCCTGGGTCTTGGGGTATCCCTTTTCAATTACTGGCTCTGCATCCACATTTCTTAATTGGGCTGCACCCCCTTTTCCCTTAGGAGTGATCTGAGTCCAAGGTTAAGTCACCACGAGACCTGAAGTACTCTGGGGACCTGCTGGGCCTCTGAGCTTCGCAGAGTCAGAGTGGGTTGTGGGGTATGTCTGTTGTTGGTCTGGTGATGCAGTGGGTCAGCAGGGAGGATCCCCAAGCAGGGTGTTTGCACTGCAGGTGTGCAGCTGTGTGGCACCCATGGTTTAAAGCTTTTAGCCCAGCAGATGACTGTGGTCCCTACATGGCTCACACTCCCCTGACCAGGTCTTCTTCCATTATCTGTCCCTGGAGCAGGCCTGACCAGCTAAACTTGTCCAAAGCGTTCTCTGCCCATATTGTTGGAATGCTCCAGGTGTTTCAGGCATGGGGAACCCTGGGGCAGAAGCTGCAGCTGGCTAACCAGCTATACCCTTCATGGACCAGGCTTGTTAAGGGAGGGATGCCCAGCTCCTGTGTCAGCACATGACCCTGACCCACACTCTTCTCAGTGTTCTGAGAGTGGTGATTCCTCCTCTGCTCAAGTTCAGACCACACATCTCAGCTTGAGACCCCTGTGTGGTGTGTTTGAATCCTGAGGTGTTGGGACTGGGCATGTGGTTTTGTCCTCTGGCCCCTCAGGGTTGAGTGCCAGCATTGCTGGGGGGCCAAATTTCTCCCAGATTTTCTAGTCAAACACTCAGCCAGGACAGTGGAGGTTTTGCTGTGGGCACTCCCGCAGGAGTGACCAGGTAGGCAGTCTTGGTTGAGGGGCCAGTGGACAAGGGGGTGCATGGATCAGATGTGCCCTGATCCTGTGGAACAGGTAGCCTTGTTATCTCCCAGCCTGGCAGTAGTAGGGGCAGCAGACACCAGATCAAGGTAGAGAGCCTTGGGGGATGGGCTCCTATGGTTGCATTTTATTGCAGGGGCTCCGCGCACCACGAAACCTCAGTTCTGCACAGGTTTGAGCTTTGACTCTGCCTCATCTCTGGGCAGTTCCCCCTTCCAATTCAAATGTCTATAGGGATCATGGGATCTCTTGTAGCTAGCGTCCCAGAGGTCCATGGTGGGAGTGTGGTGCTGTGGAGTTCCTTCACTCACTCCTTCCTTAGGGTCTGTTTAGGACCAGGAGCTGGTCCTAGTGCTCAGCAGCTCCATGCAGCCTTCACAGCTTCCTCCCTCTTCAGTTGCAGTGTCTGCATTGTCTGTCAGTGTTTTCTCTCAAAAGATCTGTTTGAAGTGTAATGGTTTACTCAATATTTTGGTGGTGAGGTGGTTCCCAGCTGCATCTAGTCTACCATCTCACTTTCTCCTCAAACTTTCTTTGTAAAGGCAAGCAAGCTAGTAAATATTTTAGGCTTTCTTGGCCATAAAGGAAATTTTATTGCAAGTCCTCATTGTAGCATGAAAATAATCATCAACAATATTTAAAATGAACAGGCATAACTGTGTTTCAATAAAACTATACTCACAAAACAGGTACTGGCTGGATTTGACCAAAGGGCTATAGTTTGCTAGCCTCTTCTTCTTAGACATTGTTTAGAAAATACTGAAATCTGATTGCAGTCCATCTAAGTATAGGTATAGAGTGACTAAATGGTAAACTTTCCAAGCCTCTGCAACTAGGGAGTATGCTTAAGGTCATTCTAAAAGTATAAATATATCCACATCTCTGCTTAATTGTGTGATCTGATTCCTGACCTGTAGTGTTTGCAGTCTACTGTAAAGGGAAAAGAATCTGGGTCAGAACAGAGTCTTTCCCTTTTTTTGTATTTTTAAATTCATATATCATAGTTGTACATATTTTGGGTGCATGTGATATTTTGATACATACATACAACGTATAATGATCAAATTAGGGTAATTGGGATATTCATCACCTTAAACATTTATCTTTTCTTTGTGTTTAGAACGTTGCAATTCTAGAACAGAGATATTTCTTGGCCATATTCCACTAAGGATTTTCACTGATTTTTTTAATGATAAGGGAAAGGAAAAGGAGATACCTAATATATGTACAGATTCACATGTAAATGTATATTAGCACATATACTTGTGTTTGAATTAATATACAATAAAAATTCCCCTACATATTACATATACTTTTATTTCATTTGTGTAAACTTTTCTAGAGCTAGTTCTTCTCTTTGAGTATAAATCTATAATGTACTTATTATATGTAATTTGACTTATTTGTGAATATAGATACTATTAATCAGTCTAAATAATTTGAATTATAGGAATTTTGCTACACAATTTTTGGTGTGCAGTGTTTTAGTATAAATACATCCAGAGATACAGAGTTCTGAACTCAAAAGCTATTGATGGAAGGATGGGTGCGGTGCCTCACAGCTGTAATCCCAGCACTTTGGGGGGCCGAGGGGGGCAGATCTCCTGAGGTCAGGAGTTCCATACCAGGCTGGCCAACATGGTGAAGCTCTGTCTTTACTAAAAGTGCAAAAATTAACTGGGCATGGTGGTGCATGCCTGTAATCCCAGCTACTTGGGAGGCTGGGGCAGGAGAATTGCTTGAACCCAGGAAGTGGAGGTTACATTGAGCTGAGATCATGTCACTGAACTCCATCCTGGATGACAAAATGAAGCTCTGTCTCAAAAAAAAAAAAAAAAAAAATCATTTAAAGCAGTATATATGTTTTAATTACAGATCATAAAAGATGAGTAGCAGTGGTAGAGAAAATACTCCCTGAAGCTCAGATACACCCTTGGTAAATAGGAAGCAAATTTGAGTATCTGGGATACATATTAAGATAAATAGGCTATTATTTCCTAAGAATTTCTAAAACTTTTGACTATCATTTTTGTCCTAGGAAACACATGGTGCAGCCTATGTATGGTCTAGGTTTATTTAGTGAGCTAAGGAATCAGGGGGGCAATTTGTAACTTCTATTTTTGGTGCTCATTATTTTAACTTAAGCACTTTCCTTGACATGCTGATAAAAATTTGGCAAAACATGGGCCATTAATAGCTACCATGGAAAAGAGGATTTGTAATCAAATCAATGTATCATTCTTTTGATACTATTTCCCTTGGGTTGAGACTCACCATGTTCATGAATATGTTAAGGGTTTCAAGAAGTCTGGAAGTTAAGAAATACTTTCATGTTTAGCCAAGGTTTCTTTCAAACTTTTCGGATGATGAAGTAGGTTTTTTTCCCCTATAGAATAGAATACTTATATACTGAAGTGCTAGTGTTGCAAGGAAAAAAAAAAAAAAAAAAAAAAAAAACCCTTGGGAAACAGATTTTTTTTGTTTGTTTGTTTTGTTTTGTTTGAGATGGGATCTTGCTCTGTTGCCTAGGCTGGAGTGCAGTGGCGTGATCTTGGCTCACTGCAACATCTGCCTCCCAGGTTCAAACAATTTCTCCTGCCTCAGCTTCCTGAGTAGCTGGGACTACAGGTGCCTACCACCATGCCAGTCTAATTTTTGTACTTTTAGTAGAGACAGGGTTCCACCATGTTGACCAGGCTGGTCTCAAACTCCTGACTTCAAGTGATTCACCCACCTTGGCATCCCAAAGTACTGGGATTACAGGTGTGAGTCACCACGCCTGGCCAGAAGTAGCTGTTTTAATCCATAATTTATTGTCCTGTTGTTTTTCAAAACTTTCTTTTCTTGTTTCTGACATTTCCAATCAAGATAGCCGTATATTTTTTCCTATCATTTCCAATAGATTTCTGTAATTGGTCATCTTTCTGAATAACTTGGAGAGATAAATTTCTTCTTCTCTATATGTTTACTCTTCCTTAGTTGAAAACATTATAGAAAAGTCATATTTTGTGTTTTTATCAGCAATATTAAAAAGTGTTTTGACACATAAATTTATTCCAATAAGTATATTGATTAGTAGTGACTTAGTTGAGTACTGTACAGTACTTTTTATGTCTATGGTTTAAAAATTTATACAAATAATCTGTGGCAATGTTCTCATTACTAAAAAATAAAATAACTAAGACATTTTTAGAATAAATATAAATTTTCCACTCACTAAAGATAATCTCTGTTATCAGTTTGCATTCTTTGGGGCCTTATAAAATGCATTTAAAATATTTACTTCATGGCTTTTGAGTTTTATGATGTAGGTAGAAATGTTTCCCTCTTCCTATGGTTTTAAATAAAACAATCATATACTTTGTCCTTAAACAAGGTTATCCGAAAGTCTGGAAACACAACTAAACATAATATGCATAATAAAAGGATTATTGATATTGTGTTATAATGGATATATTTCATGACATTGCATGATATGTTCAATGTGTTGTCACTTTTTAGTGCCACGTAGTTCAATGCATTACAAAGTTGCAACTAATGTGTTTCATTGACATTATATTTCCATCAGTCCCTGAACATGAGTGTGTGATGTGCTGATTTGTATCTCTGGTTTTCCTGAATAAACCTATCCCTTTGACATATCTCAGAGGATATTATCAAAGCAGTTCAGTTTGTCTATCATTTATCTATCTCCAAACTTTATGACTATGTTGTACTTTTATAGAAAAACTTTTTAAGATGTTTTTTCTGTAATCCACTTACAATTCAATTTTGTACATAGTGTGAAGATAGAATCTGCATTTACTTTTTTTTTTTTCCAAATGAATGGTCAGTTGTTTTTATACCTTTTATGGAGCATTCCCCATAGAATCTATTTACAGGTAGAAGATAAAGGTTTATGAATCATTCACAAAGAGAAGAAAGTTGAAGATGTGAAGGCAGATGAGATCTTGGGGAAGAGAGTAGATATAGAGAAGGACCAAACATGTATCTTGAACCTTAGGACATATTTGTCTTTAGAGAAAGGGAGCAAGAAAAGGAGTTATGCATGAAGTAGACAAAGGCAGATGAGATCTTGGGGAAGAGAGTAGATATAGAGAAGGACCAAACATGTATCTTGAACCTTAGGACATATTTGTCTTTAGAGAAAGGGAGCAAGAAAAGGAGTTATGCATGAAGTAGACAGGAAATTCAGGGAAGTTTCAAGATGAGGTTAGGGCAGCAGTAACTAGTGGAGATGAAATAATTTGTTGTAAAATGGGTAAAACAAAACATTTGATATATCCCTTATGCAGTTAATTGAATTCTGTGGTATGGTGTGGTATAAGTGGATTTTAGATTATCTACAATGTATTCCATTGTTACTGTCCATGGACACAGATAATTTTGAGTTAACTGTAGACGTCATCTGTCTCTGGGTAATAAAGTCAAGTTTTCTAAACAACAGATTTTAAAATGTTATTTTATTAAATTTTTATTTTTATGATGTAGTCAAAAATATTTTCAGTGAAAACCAAGTGAACATACTGTGATACAATGTCTATAAAAGGACTTTCAATCTAAACAATCTATAAACATAAAAGATGTGATGTTTATATGTAACTCAGTTAAAGAATGGGGCACACTTGGCCAGGCCTCTTAGTATCACCATGTTTGTCAGCACCACAATATGCTACACAAGACATTTTAAGCTCACTAATTCCATGTTTTTGTAAGCTAGCATTTCTATCACCTCTTTGTGCCTCACTTTTTCCTGCTTCTCTGAGAGGTAGTGAATGTATCGAGGTTTAGTTTGGACATATTGTTTGATCAGCCTGTCGCCACGCCTCACAGGTGATTATCACTGTATAAATACATAGCAACACAGCATCACACTAGCCTTTACCAGCTGCCCTGGAAAGCAGCCAGTGTGCAAACGGTGCCGTGTGTGCCTCTTTGCCTGGCTGCACACTGGCTGAGGATGGATGCTTAGGACTATGAAGCAGCTGCTTGGTGGTAAGATGGGTGTAAAAAACCTCCACGGAGGCATTCACCGAGAAGCCCATCCGGAAATGTTGACATGACACCCAGGGGCTGCCATTAGTGATGAATGAGGGGTGTTGTCAGTGAGCTGACATGGCACATGGCATGTGACAGGGGTGGCTCATTTTGATTCAAGGTATTGAGCAGCCTGTGAGTCTAGGAAAATCAGCAACAGTGACAGGCCCTGCCTTGGTACGTGCAGTCAGAAAGCTGGATTTGACCAGCGAAACTCTCTGTTTGGAGCGGGTTGCAGTTTCTGTAAAAGCTACATTAATAAATGTGGAAAGCAGCATTGCCAGCATCATTAACATCATATATGAAAGAAACTGATGTACATCCATAAATCATACTAATGAATGCCGGTTAATAGTGATGTGCTGGATACTGTGTTCCATAAAAGTCTTTCAGTCATTCTCTATCTGCTTATCCTGATTTATTTTCCTCATTGCCTCATTTTTGCCAGATATTTTATTATATGTGTTTGTTTTGTTATAGGTTATTTCCTTCCAATTCCATCCCAAATGGAGGTTACAGCAGGGTAGAGTCTTTGGACAATCTTGTTTCCTGCTGCATCCCCAGTGTCAAAAACACTGCCTGAACATAGAAAGTTCTCAATATATATTTGCTGAAATAAAAGTAAAAATTCAGTTTGGTAATTTTCTAGTGATCTCTCAGAATGTTAGAGAGGTTCAAAACATCAATTTAGAATAAGAAATATGTTCATTTAATGAAATGTTTTTCTTCAAAGAGATTCCCAAATAGCTGAGTTTTATAGTATTCAAAATATGTAATGCTGTATTGTAAATAGCTGTTTCTGATGAATTTATTAGTTAGCATTACAAATTTAGCCAGTCAACTAATTGTTTTTCATGCACATTGCCAAATAATAGGTTTTGACTAGATTTTCCTTTTCCCCTTTCCATTCCTCTTGTCTTGCCCTGAAGAGAATGTTGTCACAACACAAAAACTTTCTTCCAACTCACTGTCAATACGTTGATTGTAGGAAATAAATTATGTACTTGTTTTCATAGATTAGTTTTGTTTATATGCAAAAGGAGAGTGGAGAAATTTGAGTTTTTCTAGGTAGAGAAAACAAAATATTTGTAATTATGTTGGGGGGAGTGGTTGGGCTCTTGGCTTGGAGGTGTCCAAGCAGAGATGGGCTAGATTCTGTTAGGGAAAGTGGGGCTGAGGGCTCCTTCCAAGCCAGTCTGGGATTCAGTATCATCTGGGGCACACTAATAAACAGGCAGACACCACTCCCAGCCCCACAACAGAATGAAACAAAATAAAACAAAAACAAATTACAAATCCCTGTGTTAGTCAGGGTCTTCAGAGAAAGAAAACCAGTAGGATGCACAGAGATATACCCAAAAGAGACCTAATATGAGGGATTAGCTCACTCAGTGATGGAGCCTGAGAAATCCCACAATCTTTTGTTTGCAAGCTGGAGGCCCAGGAAAGCCTGTGGTATAGTTCCAGTCCAAGCCCCAAAATCCGAGAGCCATGGGAGCCAGTGATGTAGGTCCTGGTCTGAGTCTGAAGGTCCAAAAACCAGGGGCTCTGATGTCACAGGGCAGGAGAAGATGGATGAAGATGTCTTTGCTGAAGAAAAGACAGCAAATCTGTCCTTTCTCTGCCATTTTCTTCTATTTGGACCCTCCATGGGTTGGATGATGCCCATTGCATTGGTGAGGGTGAGCTTTACTCAGTCCACCAATGCAAACGTAATCTCTTCAGGAAACACCCTTGCAGACACACCTGGAAATACTGTTTTACCAGCTAACTGGGTATCCTTTAGCCTAGTTAAGTTGACATAGAATTAACCATCACAGCCCCTAGAGGTTCTTCTAATTCAGTATGTCTGGGGAAGAAGCACTGGATTCAATATAAAAACAAAATTCAGTATGTCAAATTCAGTATGTCTGGGGAAGAAGCACTGGGCTGGATATAAAAACTAAAACAATGCACCAAATGATTTTAATGAACATAACATATGAGGAACCACATAAGCTGGGATTGATATTTCAGGTAGAAAGTTGGACTGGATCAGGTTTTCTCAGATATTACCTGAGAGCACTTGTAACCATTTAGTCAAGGCTTTTTGCACTGAGGATTCTAAGTCAGATTATAGAGTTTGAATTCAATTTTTTTGGTCAGCTTATAATTTTTAGACATTTTAAACATGCTTTCAGATGATTTTTATTTTCAGGCACATTTGGGAAACATTCATCTAGAAGACCTTGAGGTCTCATCCAGCCCACATATTCTATAATTATTCAAATGCTTCTCTACCTTATCTGTGTGCCGACTAGCCTTTAAGTGTTTTATTTTTGTATTGGGAATCATATAAGTAAATTCATATATAGTGGTTTATAAATTGGGCAGTTTATGCGCAGCTTAACAACACATGCACAAGAAAAGAGGGCTCATTTCATGCAAGCTTCACTGTGGAATGACATGCCCTATGGATCACTGGGCCCAGTAACGTTTTTCATTTATTTGCAAGCACGCTGTATAGTCTTGCAGTCTGTGGTGTTCAAAGGTTAAATTCAACAGCTAGACAAATGATGACAGTAACAAAGTTTAAATAACAAAAAGCTTGATGCATGAAAACCAAAAACCAATCTTGAATTCCTATGAAACTACCAGTGCCAATTCCTCATTATATTTTTAACTACATCATGATTCTGCAACTTGAAATACCCTGCAAGTTGAAAAACAAATAGTCAGGACTTAGGGTAGTATTTCTCAATGACTATTCTGCTTTGAATTTTCATCTTATTTCTTTTTTACTATTTATTTCAGTTGAATTAAATAGAGAATTTTAATTAAGAAAAGTGTTCAGAGCCCTATTTTCTTCTCAGATGCTGTACTCTATGGTCTAGTAAGTACTTTAATGAGTTGTAACACTGCAAGATGTTTCCAGTTCCTTTACATCCTGAACTCCATTAGCATATATTTCTGCCAGACTTTCAAAATGGATTCCATTTCCCAAAATTGATATATTTTAAAAAAGAGCTTAGTGAAAAAACTTACTCTACTCTTTTAAAGTGCCTAGTTTAAGGTATAAACCATTCTTAATTCCAAGTAGGGTTGAGCTAGTTTTCTTCCTAGCTGTTTTACATAGGTATTCATATTGTGGAAGTCTTTGGGTAACTATTTAATTGTTTTAAATTTAAATTTAAATTTTAGGTCTCTAGATACTGCAGGCAATAACTACAGAAATATAGAATTTTGGAATTTGAAAGGATGTTCAATATAATTTAATGTAACATTCAAATTTCACGTGTGAGCAATGACATTCTGAAGGACTGAGTGACTTGCTCAAGGCCATTTAATTCACAGAAAGCCAATGCTAGCACCTGGAATTTGGAAGCCAGGTTCTAAGTTCTCCTCAGCCCTCATCGACTTTAAGTGCCCTTATCCTAGCAAGACTTGTTGGTCCTGGATAATTTGTTTAAGGTATTCAAAAAGATCATTTTGGTGATTTTTGAAAATAAGATAATTCCGCTTATATACTATGTGCAAATATATTTTTATGTACACATATTATAGTAATAATATCCATAACACATATTATATATAGTAATAAAATGCCTCTGCACATCCAGACTTAAAGATGATTTGCTTAAAGAAATATGTGGCTTTTGTGGTCTCTCTTTCCCTCTTTCGTCCTATTCTCCTCCCCAACCTTTATGTCTCAGTTTAGGCCTCCCTTCCTTAGGGAGACTTTATGCGAATACTCTGAGTAGGTTCAGGAATGATTATTATATGTTCTTATAGCACCTTTTAACCTTTCATCACAGCGTTTCTAACAATTGTGATTTTATGTTTATTTGTGTAATTACTTAATTAATGTCTACCTCTCCCCCACTCTACACTGACTCTAACCATGTGAGGACTGAGGCACCTGCTGTTGCTCATGGCTACAACCTCAACTCCCCCCCAGTACCTGGTTCAGTGCCTGGAGCATAGTACACTCTTAGCATTTTTTGAATGAAATAAAAAATAAGTGAAATATCCTCTCTCCTAAAACTGACGTGTTCTTGAAGTTACTGTTCTGTGTATTTCCTGTCTTCTAGTATCACATTTATGAAAATTAATTTTGATTAGTGGTTCTTACTCCACCAATTACAACTAGGCTTTATTCCAAGCACTTCCAAGTGGCCGCTGGTTGGGGTGTTCCAGGACATGCTGATCTGCGGGAATATCAAAGCCAGCTTCCTGGTGTCCTGGAGCTAAAGAGAGGGAGGGAGGGGACCATGCATGATAGCAAGAATAAGATACTCTGAGATCCTCTTAGCAGAAGTTTAGTCAGTGAGTAGAGCGCAAATTGTTCAAGGTGGATCCTCAACATCTATCCCAGTCTGGAGGGACATTGCCCAACACCTAAAGATGAAAGTTCCTGAGGCTCTTCTTACATACTTATAAAATGAAAATATCTGCTATTTAGTCTTAGCTGTAGGGAGATGGCCATTTCCTTAGAGGGTTGGGGACACTCGATGGACACTATTGAGATAAGTCACAGTGACCCCTTGAGCAGACTGAGGCAGATGAGGTCCTGGAAGAGGAGTGAAGAAGTTAGCCTGATAACTAGGTTGTTGAGGAAAGGTAGAGAGAAGGGCTAGCTGTGCCCCGTGACATCTAATCGAGGGTTGACAGAAGATGTCACTGTACACATTTTGGTCTTAAACCAAAGGGCAGAGGGAGATCAGCAAAGAGCATCCCCAGAAAGATCAGGTGTCCCCTCTTGCTTGTGGGATTGAGACCTCTGCCTGACCAGATCCACAGGCATGCTCCCTGGAATGCCAGCAAGAAATGCCACCCATATGCTGTAGGCTACTTTTCCTGTGAAATACCATCTTTTGGAGTCCTGCCCTGAGTGCACATGTGCTTTGAATAAAAAACTAAGTTCCTACATTTCAGGGGGAAGATTAATAGAGAAGGGCAGCCATCTTTGCAAGGGATTGCAGAGATACTGAGAAGGTGAACCATGGACTGGAGGACAGGTACAATCCTTCGTTCTGAGGCTGTAAAAGTTGGGCCTGGATTTCACAGCTTAAGATACACAAGGTGCTCCTGCCATGTAGGGATGGTGAGAAATCCTGAGGCAGATTCTGAACACAAGGTGGCTTCATGGGCCCAAGGGCAGCTGTATCAGGAAGTAAGTTAGTTATAGGCTAATCTGTATTGGGCTTTTTGTTAGCTGTGCATGCTCTGTGGAGCCTTGTGAGAGGTTGATATAGGCTGTGGGGAAGTAAAGGAGGGTCCCATATCCTGACTGTTAATGGGAGCGGGTAGCCCTGCCCCTTTTCAAAGGTGGTAACAACAGCCGACCCCTGTGGAGGCCTTCAGAGCCTAGCAGAGTAGTCCCTAGAAGGGGCTCACTGACAACGGTGTTGGCATCTTAAGGCTTAACCAGAAAGCTCGAGAATTCTCTCCTGCACAGGCACAAAAGCACTGTAAGATAACAGAACAGATTAGCTCCAGAAATTGGGCATTACGTGCATATTAAATAGGAAGGTGACATCCTTCATGCTCGCTGGCTGGTGAAGGACAGATATCTACTGACATGTGAAAAGACTGGAGCTTAAGCCATAAGAATTAATTTATCAGACGCACAGTGTCAAGAGCACTGTGTCACAATTCATTCCAAATGGTGGCTAACGTTAATTGAGCACCTATTATCTGCCAGGCACTACTCTAATGGCTTCATATGTATCACCTCAATTAATCCTCATAACCATCCTACTAGGTAGGTGCTTTTAATATCCCTGCTTTGCTGATGGCATTCTCTTGCTCAAGGATGTAAGTAAGTGAATCAGAATATGAATCCAGCGTGTCTGACTTCAGCACGGTGCCCTCAATCATTACCTGTGATTCCTCTCTACATCAGTCCTAATGTGACAGCATGAACTGCCTCCATAGACAAAACTCAGTTTTGGCTTGAGTGTTCATATAAATAGCTCACTCAACAACAGACTACTTCCTGGTCACGGTGGCATTATCTGGCCCACATGGAAGCGTTCTCATCCTAAACCAGTCACCACTCACTGTACTAATTGCTCAGCAACTATAAGCACAGCACAGCAAAGGCCAACACTTACATGTGTATGGCATGCAGGCACACACCTTGCCCACTCTTTTTTTTTCCCAAACACTTTAAAAATCCTTCTCACTCATCATGTGTTCTTATCTCGATTTTTGTTTTTCAGCCATGTTTACTTCCTAATGGCACCCTTCTCTCTTGGAGTTCTTTTTAGAGATTTGCAAAATTTTATCAGTCTGCTTCATGGACTCCCTGCTCTCCTCCTCTTCCTGCCTTTCAAATGTTGGTGTCCCAGCATTCTGTTCTCCTTCTACCTCTCTTGTCACTGTCTATGCTGTCTGTGCTATCTTTGGGTAATTTCAATCACTTTCATGGCTTTGCCTGTGAACAAATTGCTCACAAATCCCATTTTCCTCTCTCTTCTCAGGTCTTCTTCCTACTCTGGGGTTTATTGAGATTTAACTAAAAAGGATGTATGACATGTGGTCTTTTCTTTCAATGACATTTTAACTTAATTGCTATTGATTCCATATATTAATGAGAAATAAATACTGTCTTTAGGTCTGTATTTAACTATTCAAAGTATTTTGATTTTTAGTTGACTTAAGAATATAGCAATACACATTTTGTAATGTATTCAGATCATAACTATGTTAGATATTTAATGTGCACATTTAATTTTTATTGGTAATAAAAACCGTAATACTAAAATAAGAATTAAAAGCCACTTCAGGGAATATAGGAATCTTAATTAATAATATTTTAGTTACTTACATTTAATAGAATGATTCTTTGAAATTAACTTGTCTCAAAAATTAAAGCATAAAATGAACTTACAGATATCCAGTTTTTATATATAGAAAATATAGACAAGACGTAGTCATATGCATAGACATAAACTTTGTTTTGCTTATGTGGAAAACGTATTTTCTCAGTAGCCATCAGTAAGTATGTAGTAACCAATAGAAAATGGAAAATTGTACTTTCTTTAGTCTGTAGATACATCCACAGGATTTTTTTCCTTTTTTAAAATATAAAAATAAGTTAATTCTCTTAGAATTTTCTGTTACTAGTTAATTCCTCTGAAGCTATATTGGCAGAGAAAAAGTGACTCTGAAATTATTCAGATAATTCCAGAAAATATTTTAGTTCCACACAAAGTATTTAGTTTAAACCATGCAAGTTTGACTTCAGCTTTTCTCCAAGGTTTAAACTCAATTTTATTTTGAATTTAATTTTTGAAAGTTGTCTACAGGTGATTTGGGCATAGAAGACAATTTAAGGACAAGCCCACTACGTAAGTCATCTATTGTGACTCAGCAGCAGCATCTGCTGAAACCGTGAGATGACATATGCTGAAACATTCAAATCCCAATCTGTGACATCTTTAAATTTCAGTAAGTAAGACAGAGCAAAATATTGTGCAAATATGCAAAATAACACTGTGTCGGCTCCTTGTAATCAGTGAGGCAAGTCTGTTTTAACTCCAGGTGTCTCCATAATCACAGCCATGGCCTTGTAAACAGATAGTGATGTGGACAGAACCATCTGTGCTGCGCTGCAGACCCGCACAGAGGTCTACTGGAAGGAAGGAGCCCGAGGTGAGTCCACTGAGCGTGCGCACTTCCCAGTAAGTACTCCAGCTGACGCCCAGTTTCTCAGTATTTGAAGAGAAGCTTTTGGAAATTAAGTGGCGTATGTGTGTTTATGTGTGTGTGTGTGCCTGGAGGGTGTGTAGGGGTGCTCTTGCTAAAAGACAGCAGGCATTCAAGGCTATTTTCTCACTATGAATTGAACAAATATGATTTAACACTCAAATCTGAATAATTTTTTTCCGAGGTATTATGGGTTCTTCCACGAAAGCAGTAAAAACCCTTGATTCACTGCATGAGAGAGTTGTAGGGAATTAAAAATACATGGTTATACTAGTTTTAAAATATTGTAGCCATTACACATATATCTAGTTTAAAGTTACCTTCTGAGTAGATTTTCTTTTTGTGATCCTCAGATTTCATAAACTTGTTTTTTTTTTTTTGAGACGGAGTCTCGCTCTGTCGCCCAGGCTGGAGTGCAGTGGCCGGATCTCGGCTGACTGCAAGCTCCGCCTCCCGGGTTTAAGCCATTCTCCTGCCTCAGCCTCCCGAGTAGCTGGGACTACAGTGAGATGTGAGGTCCAGCTGCCGTCCTTACATGAGGAACCTTCTTCTAATGCCATCCTTGAACGTTCTAGAATTTATTTTTAATAAAAGATGTGATTTGTATGCAGAAAAGTTTAATGCCTGGCAATATTTTTACTATTTTTCAGACTGCCAGTATTCTACCTATGCGTTACACTGACTGTGGAATGCAAAATATACATGATTACACAGAATATTGTTATCGAGGAGATTTCATATGAAGGTTGATCTATCATGTAGGCATTCTACAGGATTTTAAATCTTATTATATTGTTAAAGATGACATTTCATTTTGGCTTGTGCTTGGCATTCTGTTAAAAGTCAAACATTAATGAGAACTTGGAGAAAATTGTAGCCTGTTATGTTTGCAGAAGTGTGTTTTTCTGATAATGAAAGGATATTTGGAGACCTTCATGTAAGCTGCCTCCAAATGCCATAGCTTGTGTCTTTGTAACATTTCGTGATATTCTTCCCTACCCATCCCCTTTCTTACCTCATTTCCACTTGACACCACTACTGACCAAATAGGGTAGGGGAAGGTTTTTGTTTTCTCTTTTTTACTTTGACCCAAACATAGACACATGGTTTTCCTGAATGCACCATAAGGAAATTGTGAAAGAACATTTAGATAAGAATTTCCTATAGCTTAAGGCAGTAACTTGCTTTATAAGCTGTGGCTTCCTCATGTTCAGCTTGGCTTCTGAGTTTCCTTGCCTCACTGTGACACTAGTGATTAACTTAAGAAGTTTTACACTAGTCTTCCCATCTAATGAGAAAATGGGAGAGAACCCATTGAAAGGGGTGACAGCCAACAGGGACAGCTTCTGAAATACATAAATACATACTAGGACACACCACTCCTAATTTTGTTTTAGTTCATCTTTACGACTAATAGAAGGAAAGGAACAAGAAAGAACATTGAGGAGAAGAGAGGTCAACATGACAAAGAATAAGAGTGTCAAAGAGGGATGCAGGAGAGCAATAATCAAAGAAGTGAGCCAGCAAGTATAGGTGTGATGACAGAAAGAAGTGTATATGATTTTCTAAAACTTTTATAAAGTTCCCATGTTTGCAAATTTTGTTGTTCCCTATTGTACTACATAAGTCTGTACCTGTAGATCAATTAGAACTACCATGTAGAGAGACCCAATAAATGTAAATTCTGGGCCTTCCCCATATTGTTCATATTTAATGTCACGAGATTCTTCCTTCCAGAAGATTCTCATATTTCTGTTCCATTTGTATCTGCTCTTACCTATATTCAAATGCCATCTTATTTGCTGTTTTATTTCCCATGCTCATCTATTGGACCCGGCCAGTGGTGCAGCTTCTTCACTTCTGAAAGGTGGTTTGCCTCTACCAGTTTGCCTTTGTCCTTTGGTGGTAGCTACTCTGTTTGTGTTAATAACCAAGCCAAGACAATGGTTATTGTTATGGATACCATAGGTAGTCTGCATGGTTTATTTCACAGCTTTGATTTGTTAGTGGATAAACTCAAATACCTTCTTAATCTCTCTAAACAAACTAGACAGTGCTCTATCAGGAAAAGATGGCACATTCAAATTGAGTAATTTGAGGAATGTACTGGTTTGCAATGATGGTCTGAATTCTTTATTCTTCCCCCATTTGTCCCCTCTGATATGTGATTTTGCAGAGTGTTTTCATTGTAGGCAGGGTGACCTGCCGTATCTCCTTACCTCCTTTTTCTTTTGGCACTGGGCTCAACCTGGTGGTTTGCTTTGGCCAAGGCAGTATTAGCAGAATGGATACAAGCAGAAACCTATGCACTGGGGCTTCCTCTCTTGTGCCTCTCGCAGCGCCATGGGAACATGCCCAGGATAACCTCCTGAAGGTCAAGAAGCACGGAGAACAGAACTGAGGCTGTCTGAGATCAGCCATCAGGCAGCTGTCAGACATACGCGCAACCCTGACCAAGGGTTCACTAGTTGATAGTCTAGCTGATACCTGAGATTCAAGCAATAAGTGCTTATTGTTGAATGCTACTGAAGTGTTACAAATTTTGTTATACAGTATTGTGACTATAACATGAGAATTTAATTTTGGGACTTTTTACAAATGTGTGTGGGTAGAGTTTAGGAAAACCAGAGTTTAGAAGTATTAATGGCAAGGTACATTTACCATGCCTATGCCTGAAGGGGCAAGGGGAAAAAGTGGTTACCAGAACTTAGAAAAAGAGAAATGTACATGGAGACCAGAGCTGTCAATTTCAAGTAAGGGAAGCAGGCAACCTGTGATTACATTGCAGGGAATTGGAGGAATAAATACCCTAATCTCACTCTCTCCACTGGACCCAGTGATAAATTGTTAGAGGAACTGGAGCCAAGACTGCATAAATATCCTTTCGGGGCAGTGGTGGTGTTTCAATGACTAAGCTTAGCAGCAGATCAGAACCAGACTCTAATAAGCCTCAGAAGGCCTGAGTATTTTCCTTTTCTTAGTGCATAGTCAACCTAGTAAAATGGCCACAGATATGTGTTCAGGAAGGACTGGGAAACACTCCTGGTCTTGTGTGGACCTTCCCCAAGGGTCCGAGCCTCCCCCTCAGTCAAGACAGGGCCTCTGAATTTGTGAATTTGATTGCCCTGGGTGGATAAAAGACCATAAATCCCTACTCTGGTGATTTAAATTTCTGATGATCATATCCAGAATATTTCTGCCAACACATGTACAGACATACCTTAATTTACAGCCCATCTGCTTCATATCTAGGGATTCCATGATCAATTTACCATCCCCACAAATCCCTCTGGGCCAAAACAGTCTGGCCCCATTTTTCCTAGAGGTTTATTGTTTAATTGCATGTACCTTATTGCTTATGGTTAGTGAAAATGCCTTGTCTCTACCCCTCTGGGATCTCATTATTTCCACTGAAATCAGGAAGACAAATTTTAATGCAGCATCATTATCTCTGGCCAACATAGTTTTTCAACCTCTTGATGCTGTTCTCATCATTGCCTTGGTAAAGGAAGCATTCTCTGGGCAGCCTGTGGATTATGGTTAGAAGTGGTGAGCAGATTACTTATAATAGATTCATTCCAATCTCTCATTTACCATCAGGGCTTCTTCCTCTCTAGTTCTCAAAATGTTCCAGCATTTTGACCTCAGTGATGCAGAGCAGGGGTCAGCAAACTTTTTCAGTAAAAGGCTAGACAGTGAGTGTCTTAGGCTTTGAGAACCTTATAGTCTCTGTCTCAACTGTTCAGCTCTGCCATTTTCATTCACAAGTAATCGCAGACAATATGGAAATAAATGAATTTAGTTTCATTCATATGAAGCTTGACTTACAAATACAGATGGTGAACAGGGTTTGGCTCGTGGGCCATAGTTTGCTGACCTCTGACATAGATAATTTTGAGATTCAACTTTAATTGACCAACTTAGCAGACTATTAACATCACTGCCATGTTTATGACCTAGTACATTTTTCTTGAATCCTGGGTGAACAGACTCTTGACAATTAATTCAGCTGGGTCAAACCTTATGCCTCATTCTTCCTGATCTGATACTCAGAATCTACATCCATTCATGCTTCCCTGCCCTGCCATATGCGTTGCATCTCTTCCAGTGTGTAGACTCTATCCTTTGGAGCTATTCTTGTATTAGTCTGTCTGGATTATGTAAAGGCTCTACCTCTTGTTAGGGTACAGAGTCCATGAGAGAATTTGGGGTGAATCATGAGAATAGGCATTAGTTTGTGAGGGGACAACTATTTCTGGCCAGTCATTGAAAACCTTTTATTCAGGAAATAACTAGGTTCCTCTGTTTCTGTTTCATCATCCTTTCTGTCTCTCTTTCTCTCTCCGTCTCTCTCTCTCTCTCTCCCTCTCAGTATATATATTTGTATTTATATGGGCTTATTTTCCTTATGTGTGTTTTTTTTTCTGAACCGTTTGTAAGTTGAGACTGTATCATTTTATCCCTCAATAATTCAGCATGTGATCCTAAAAAAGAACATTATCTTTGTTGTCAAGATCAGGAAACTTAAT
The DNA here is from genome assembly GCF_002776525.5 of Piliocolobus tephrosceles. Taxonomy (NCBI): domain Eukaryota; kingdom Metazoa; phylum Chordata; class Mammalia; order Primates; family Cercopithecidae; genus Piliocolobus; species Piliocolobus tephrosceles. The sequence goes on from NC_045436.1 coordinate 46,690,531, forward strand.
ATTGATACAATGCTATTATCTAATCTACTGGCTATTCAGATTTCATCAATCTTCTTATCGGTGTCTGTTATGGCTTTTCCCTGGTACAGGATCTAGTCTAGGAGCGTGGAAATTCTTACGTCTCTTTAGTTTCAGTCTATCTAGAACAGTTTCTCAGCCTGCATTTTTCTTGACTTTGATGATTTTATTATTTTGTAGAATAATTGAGTTATTAAATTATTTTGTAGAATGACATTTAATTGCGGTTATCTGATGTTTTCTAATTTTTGTGTGTGTATGTAGTTATTTTTGGCAAGAAAACAACTGAAGAGATGCCATCTACTTCTTAGGGCCATAGTACCCAGAGCCACATGATCTCAGATTGTTCTAATACTGGTGATGCCAGCAGTCTCCACTGTAAATCTACTTTTTTGGTAATTAATCAATAATCTATAAAAAGATATTATGTGAATCCATAAAACTATTGTTTCATAGTAAGATTTTACTTCCTAGTTTCAGCATCCACTGATGATTTTTACACTCCATCTTTCTTTCTGCATTTATTAGTTGTCATTAAACTATAAGGGAGAGATTTTCCTCTTATTTGTTTACTTGTATCAGAATGAACTCATGTATTATTTTATTCAGTGGGTTATAATCCATTACCATCATTAGTTTTCTGCTCAGATTGTCCTAGATTTGGCCATTGGGCCTTTCTTTAGGCTGGCTCCTGTGACTTTTTGAGGTGGCCCTTTGATTCTGTCAACATTTCCTGACTTTCTGATCAGCAAGATGTTCCAGGCTCATCTTGTACTTTCCCAAAAGCAGCCCTGAAATCAACCATTTCTGCAAAGGATCTCTGGATCGTTTCAGTAAGAAATGGCATTTAGAAAGCAAAAAGTTGGCATGAGATTTCTCATTGCTACTGTGAGTCATTGTTTTTAAGCCTTCTCAGTAGACAGAGACAGGGTAAATGTGTACACTATATATATGCATAAATCCCTGAGGTCTTTAATATCTTAGACACAGATCAATTATAGCAAATCCTTCTCTATTCTGAGGATAACCCTTAAGACGGCAGTCCTGGAGACTCAGGTAACTTTTAGGAGTGCTAGGATTCTTGAAGGATCCCTTATCAATCATGTAGACGCACAAAGTTCATTTGACTTAACTTAAATAACCAACAAATATTAATTGAGAAATGACTATGTCCTTCCCTCCCAGATTTAGTATTAAAAAAAAATCACCTAATGATTTCAGAATGCACAGAGACGTACTGTAGGAGACACATTCACACGATTCTAAGAATATGGTTGAAGTTACCAGAGTAAATAATTTATATAATATCTTTAAAGAAAACTCTCAAGCATAATATGAGATATAAAAGTTTGCCTTAAAAATCAAAAGAATTCATTAAAATCATTTCTGCTTCTAGTCTTTGTATTCTTATACATATGTATATGTATTCTTATACATATCTTTACTAGAAGTATATGTATAAGAATCCTCATTGCTAGTCTTACCAACATTTCTTATCAAACTTATTAAATTTTTTTTGCCAATATGACAGTTGTGCACTGTTATTTCTAGTGACTTTAGCTTATATTTCTTCCAGAGATTTTTTCTGCCTGGGGTCTTTGGGCCACCTGAACCCCTTTGTACAGCCAAGTGGGACTGTAGTTCAGCTCTTCCACCTCGAGGAGACTAAAATAGGTTCTTGACCTATTGCTATTAGCAATTTACATTGGCTCCAGCATAACACTGGCGTTGTGTTTGCTTGTTGCGGACATTTCTAACCTTATTTCACTGTTTTCCAATAGATTTTTCTTTCTTTCTTATACCCAGCAATGAATTACAGTATTTTATCTGGAACCTAGTTGTATCAATACCATAGTAGAAGACAGCTCAGAGAATCTTTCCCTTTTAGGTCCAGAAGCTGAAGTCAATGATGTACGTACTTTTTTTTTTTTTTTTTTAAAGCAATATCCATAAAGATCACCAAATATTCCTTTCTCCCAATCTAAACTTTCATGATCTGTTTTGAATTTCATCCTTCTTCCAACTTAGAGCTGCATCTACTCACATTGAATGCCAGAGGAGTAGAGTAAATATTGTCAAGATTGAGAAAGGAAATTTGCTTATTTTAACCTTTGCTATTTGCTCAAAAGCTTCTTGTGTCTTGCAATCCTTGGCATTCAGGATTGAAAGATTCTGGCTTTCCCAGTCACCAGTTTAATTATTCCCTCCTCAAGGTCAACAGTTAAAAGCCCTGAATCACATGGTTCCAAAAGAGTAAGAAGTAGAGATAATTGGAGTGGGGAATGGAGTGAACTCTGTTTATTGTGTAAGGAAATTCAGGCTGGGGTATACCCTGATGCATCCCAGGGGACTCTAGAATATTTTTCCATTTTTGTTGAAGCTATGTTCACAAATGGAGCCCCAGCAGATTATTTTGGCCTCATGTTCTAACCTGGACCCCATGCACTCAGTGCTGTTAACCACACGGAGTTCTTTACACTTCACCTGATAAAGAAGACATTTTCCACCTGTTTTGCTGGCGCTGTGCCCTTTGTTTGGACTGCTTTCCTGCTCTTCTCTTCCTGGTAAATGCTAAACCTTTCTGGTTCAGGTTAGATTTTCTCATTTTTGATCTTTTTCTTGCTTCCATGGCACTTTTAATACATTGAATTATGTCCCCCTGGCTTGCAAGTACATTTCAAAACCTGGGAATGTGACTCCCAGGGAACCTTATACAGAACTGAGTATGAAATAAGGGTTAATAGTTGATAGGTGTTAAATGGATAGCTGAAAAAATAAACAAATAAATGGCCAAATTATTGCACTTCTTGGAGGGGATTTTGAGGCCAGATTGAAGCCCTCTAGAATGATCAAAAGAGTGAGAACTATCCTTAAAATCTGCTTAATGAAACCTATGGCATGAGGAAAAGAAGCTTCTCCGGTTCTTCACAAGCCATAAGTCCAATTGGACAGTGTCATTCTTTTGCACCCCAGAAAGTGCATGTATGGGAACTAAGTGTGTGGCTGCTTCAATTTGGTGTGTAGGTGGACATTCAGCAAGCTCTCGAGGCTTGCCAGGGTACTCTCTCAGGAAACATCAACAACACCTAAGAGTGAGGGGCGTGTTACAGATAGAGCTCCAGGACCTCATGTTCTCTGCTGGTGGATGAGAAGAGTGACCTGCATCCCTTCTAACCTGAGGGACAACTGAGTCCCTCATCAAAGATTTTTTTCTTGCTAGTTTGTCATGTTCTTAGCTGTAGTCTTAAATGTTTTCATGATATTATTCATTTTCTAAAACAAAGTTTTCCTTCCATGAACCAAACAGGAAAAATCCTTTTCATTCTTGGGTCTCTATGGTCCAAAATTAAGCTGAAATTCAACTGCGTAAAAAGTGCTAACATTGGGATGGATTCATTCCAATTAGGAGGTGATAGTCTGGTCATCAATTTAATCAGCAGATATTTACTAATAGTCTCCCTCCTTCCCTCTTTCTCTCCATTATTTCCTTCACTCCTTTATTTCTTCCTTCTCTTACTTTCACAGATGTTTAGTGAACACCAAGTGAATAATACAAACTTTCAAGTTATAGACAACTGTTAATCTAATGGTGAGGTGATTGAAAAGTTCTTTCTGGGATGTGTCACTCCATTCTACTGCAAATAGACTGTAGTTCCATAGGTTTTAAGTATTTCAGTGTTTAAAATTTGTAGAGCTCTACAAATGAAAGGAGGGATTTTCTATGCTAGGTAGAATTTTCTCAATCTGTGGTTTCCATTGTTGTCCCAATCATCTCCATTTCTTAGGAAATGATAAGGGGTATGGGGTACAGGGCAGGCAGCAGTGGCTCTTAGGAGATACCTGAATGTTGCATATATCACTTCAATTCCTACCTTATTATTAGCCACACTGTCACCAGCTACACTTGGCTTCAAGGGGGCTGGATCTAGGTGGTCACAGGCCAACCAGAAATATTGTGGATCTTGTTACTAAAAGGAAGAAAGGGAGAACATATCTGGATAATAACTTGCTGTTGCTGCTTCAGCAGATATCCAGCAGGTAATATCTATAAGAGCAAATGGTATGAGATAATGTCATGGAACACACAAACCTTGTATGCTTGGAGGAGTTGGTTTCTGGATTGAATTTGTAAGTTGGTTTAGGATTACTTTGGTGTAGGATTTTGATGTATTAGTTAACCTGGGACACACTTATTAATCAGAGAGAAATTGTGCAGTAAATGCTATTCTTTTATTATTAAAACTTATAGTGACACTCAACATTTATTTTTCTTTGCTGTTCTCATGATAGTGAGTGAGTTCTCATGAGACTGCATTGTTTAAAAGTGTGTAGCACCTTCCCCTTCTCTCTTCCTCCTGCTCTGGCCATGGAAGATCTACCTGCTTTCCCATTGCCTTCTGCAATGACTGTTAGTTTCCTCAGGTGTCCACAGCAATGCTTTCTGTAAATCCTGCAGAACTGTGAGCCAATTAACCTGTATTCTTTATAAATTACCCAGTATCAGGTATTTCTTAGCAGTGCAAGAACAGACTAATACAGCCAGTCGTTATTTATTTTTGTTAGTTTATCTTAAATCAATAACAGCCTTTTCAGTTAAGATATGCACTGATGAAAAGACAAAAATCTAGAGAGGTTATTGGTATTAGAAAATTGTATTTTACTTCATTCAACATGGGTAACATTTTCAAACTCGGAAAAGGACTTTTCTATGTACTTATAAAGGTCTTAAGTCCTCATATTTCTCCTCTAATCAAGTAGCAGGGAAATGTATTTACTTCTACTCATGAACATCTAAATGCTATTGGTGATAATTCACAATAATTTGATAAGAATTTGAAATGAAGGCAATATTAAAAATACAATGTGCACAATAATAAAAAGTATAATGGTGGTTTTGACATTACCATTTCTGGCTGATACTAGGATTGGTGCCAAAAAGAGATTATTTTGACACTTGAAATATTATAAGAATGATGAATTACATCTACTTGACATTATCATTTATGATGATGCTTATTTCCCTTAATTTTAATTCTGAAGGGTAAGATAAAAGGTTAGTCTTTTTTGGATGATTAAAACACGTTTTTAATCTAATTTCCCTAGGCCAAATAGAATGAAGATTTGAGAACTTATGTGAAAAAGTCAGCAATATTTTTAGATTACTTTATAATGTACACACTGCTACCTTATTTACTTTACATGTAGTATCTGGGCATATCATTATTTTTTCCATTTTACAAGGGAATGAAGTGAGGTTTAGAGATATTAAATACAATAATTCATTCAATAGCAAACATTCACTTGGTAGAAAAACCAGGGATAAGGCGATTTCTGTCTCAAAATCTTGTGTACTTTCTATACCACTCTGCTTCCCATTATAATTAACAAATAATCATGATAATTTATACTTAAACATACACTCTATTATCTGTCAAAGTACTCAACCTAACACCTTAGTTTCTAGTACATATTTCTGAGAGTGTGGCATGCCTTTCTTCTAAGATTAAGCTTCCTATAACTGCTATTAAATGTGTTCATGTTTATGATCCATGTTGAACGCTGTTCATTGTGTCTCCAGATTTGAGCTCTGGGCAAAGATTAATATGCTCAAGATTTATAGATAGAGTCCAGGCTGCTGCTGGAGGATTGTTTCTCAAGTTCTGGTATCTCTGTTGACCTAAGGACCATTCAACATGAGAAAATGGAGCCCACCAATTTTGGTAAGTTAAAAACATTTCTTTACAATTAACATTTTAAAATTAAAATTTAAAAATTAAAAATTAAACCAATTAAATATAAAGCATAGACTTTCTAAATTTATAGTTTTTTTTTTTTTTTTTTTTTTTTCCATCTCAGTGAGATCACATTGCTTTAACCTTTCCCTAGAATAACAATATCTGGTTCAGTGATGGATATTTTGAGTTGCTGGTTAGGACTCACATCTTTTTTTTTTTTCTCTTTGTTTCTTTAAAACCTCTAATTTGCAGGGGTTTAGGGAATATGTCAAAAGTTCAAGGTAATCAGATCAAATATATATCTAGTGATTTTGCAGATTTTTTTTAACTGAAGATAACATTCATTGCTCCATTAGATATGGTTATAAGCTGACCACACTCAGAAGTTGGGAAATCTAGTAAATGTTTTATTTTGGGAGGTGAGGTTGATGGGCCTCTAAATTTACTTTGCAGTTTCCTTTAACTCTGTTCTGTATCAGAATTTACACGTGATAATAAAATGTTTTCTAACATGTAACATGTAAAACATGTTGTCAGTTTCTGTTTCTTGGTGTGAAGAAAATTATCCAACATTATAAAAGTTAAACCCTTAGAGATAAACCATTTGTATCACAATTTGTTTTTCTTAAGAAACCCTGATATCTTGTCTTTAACATGTGGCAGTGTAGTCTCCTGTACTTGCTGACCATTTCTTTACATAGTATACTGAAAGTAAAGTTCTTAGAGTCTCCCTGTTTCGGACATGGGTTACATTTTGCCTACCTAGCCCCTTTAGCACTTCAATTTGATGAATGAAATACAGTCTGGTAGGACTCTTATTAGGTCCCCGTCTTCTACAGTTTGAAGTGAAATATTTTAATCTTGTGTAGAGGAAAAAAAGGGAGTTAAACAGCTGGCCTTCTGTCTCATTCTAGTGGCAGGCTTTCACCAGTCTGGTCTTGATTTGCCACAAATGCTGGACTTCCGATTTTTAGCCTCGGGAACTGATTTCATTCCTTCCCATTCCCAAAGGTTCCTCTGTAGCCTGCCATCAACTCTGTAAGCTTTTGTTACCATTTTAATAAGTTTACTTTTATCTAAGTCAGTCAGAAATTGGTTTGGTTGTTTGTAACTAAAGAACTTTAACCTAATTATATTCAAAATGATTGCTATTTTCTGCAACACTGAATCAACCACATTTTAAAAATGAATACAGCAGGATAGTTAACTGATTTTTTGGTGCAAAAGCTTAGTAACACCCTTTCTTGCTGCATAGCTAATGACTGTTATTTAAGTGCTAATCCCAACACACCCTTTCTAGACTACATCATCCCTCAAAGAAAATTGTAGCTAATATTTTTTAAAATGTCTTTTGTCCTTTAGTATGAAATCTTGGAATTAAATGTGATAAGAAATCATCACTCTTTTCTCTTACATAATTAAATTATCTAATATTTAATTGTTCAAATTTAAAAATTTTTTGATTGTAATGGATTTTTTAAACTTACCGTATTATAAGAACTGATTTATAAAATACATCAGTGGTTTCATCCAAATGCAAGATAATATACATATATGTTTGTAACACCACATTTTGTGCCGCTGATACTAGGTGATATCCAATAAGTTCATTTGATAAAAGGAATTTTGTCAATAATGTAGGTTCTGTTTTCTTTTTAGCACAATATTTTTATTATCTTTAGAGACTTGTTATGAGCAATAAGCTTTCTCTATTTTCACTAGAAGGTGTGCAATATGAATAATGCTCCTGTTGTTTTGTTTCTTCTCCATCTTTAGTAATATAACCATTTTCTTCCTTCTGGAACATCATATTGTAATTGCTCTGGAAAAACACAACAGGTTTATGAAAGAGACCATGTGATTTATTTGAAAATGAAGCAGAAGACTTAACAATGTTTTACTGAAACTGCCATGGGGACCAGAAGTGAATGGATCACAGGTTCAATACAATTCACTATCGAGGCTTATACAAATAACCACTGTTGAAGATGCAGTTGTCCCAGCTTATTCTATATATTCATATTCATCTTGTATGTTTATGATATTATCTAAGCTGTAATATTTAGGTTAATATTTTCTTTAGTACTATTATGCTTTAATAAGTCAACTCTAAACCATAATTTCTGCTTTCATGGTTTAGCAATTTGACATTAGCAATAGTAATGATAAACTGCAGTAGAAACAATAAAAATTCAAAAATAAAAAATGTAAGTAATAAGGACACAATTGATATGAATACATGTTCGTTTAAATGAACTACAGCCTGTTAACTGGATGTGAGCTACCATTAACAATCAGCAGAATACTCCTAATATATATGCATACTTTAAGGATAGAGTGATTTCCAAGAAAGTAAAATAATTATTTTTGAATTAATAATGTATATATATGTGTGTGTGTGTGTGTGTGTGTGTGTATGTGTATATATATAAATCCTATCGGTTTTATTTCTCTGGAAAACCCTGACTAATACACCAAGGTCTTTGGTTCCTTCCTGTTGTGACTCTGCCTTTCTAAGATCTATTTTAAAAATACTCAAAGCTATAGCTTGATGGGCAGAGGTACACTAAGGTTACACCACATTTTTAACAAAGTAGGTTTCTGACATTATAAAGATACTGAAGTCATGGTTGTGAATACACCCCACACAGATAGAAAGTCAGAACAATTTGGCATATCCAGGCCATTTATTCCATCAAGCTGCATCATATTTGACCCAGCAACCTGGTCAATATAATCTGCTGTTGAGATCACCATCACAAATAACTATGTCAGGGGAAGTAATACAAAAGGAAATTTGAATTTATGTGGACTGCAATTTTTACAGTTACATGGTTAAAAGGACTCATGAAATTCTTCATGCATACTCACTGATGTGGTTTGTCTCTGTGTTCCCACTTAAATCTCACCTCTAATTGCAATCCCCATAATCCCCACGTGTCAAGGGTGGGACCAGGATGAGGTAATTGGTTCATAAGGGTGGTTTCCCCCCATGCTGTTCTTGTGATAGTAAGTGAATTCTCATGAGATCTGACGATTTTATAAGCATCTGGCATTTCTCCTGCTTGCACTCACTCTGTCCTGCCACACTGTGAAGAAGGTGCATATTTCTCCTTTGCCTCACACCGTGATTGTAAGTTTTCTGAGGCCTCCCCAGCAATGCAGAACTGTGAGTTAATTAAACCTCTTTCCTTTATAAATTATCCAGTCTCATGCATTTCTCCATAGCAGTGTGATAACAGACTAATAAAGGGAAAGGATATGGTATAGCAAGAGAAAGAAGGTACAAAACCAGAGAGTCACATAGCTTTCTGGTACAGCTCCCCGGTTCCTTTCTTAGTCACACAGGGCTTACTTTGTCTTTGGATTTTGAGCCACCAACATATATGCAAGTTGCCTTGATCTCTGGGAAACCAAAGTCCCGTGTAAGATGTCTTTTAAACCTCTCTTGCTACATAGCCCAAACTAGGCTTCATGACCAAGCTCAAAAACAGAAACAAAGAGAACAAATAGAAACTAGGTACAAACCATCCATCTGTACTTTATCTATAAACAATGCTGATAAACTGGCATAGGTTGTTCCTGTCTGTTTTGGATTCTAGCTCAGGGCTACATTCATAGCTACTTAGTACATTTCATTCAAGTTTGGCCAGTGATCAGCCCTGATATGGTTTGGCTCTGTGTCCCAACCCAAATCTCATCTCAAATTGTAATAATCCCCATGTGTTGAAGGAGGAAGCTGGTGGGAGGTGACTGGATCATGAGGGCAGTTTCTCCAATGCTGTTCTTGTGATAATGAGTGAGTTCTCATGAGAACTGGTGGTTTTAAAGTGTGGCGCTTCTTTGCTCTCTCTGTCTCCTGCCACCATGTAAGATCATGCCTTGATTCCTCTTTCTTTCCACCATTATTGTGAAGCCTCTCCAGCCATGTGGAACTGTGAGTCAATTAAACCTCTTTTGTTTACATAATAAATTACCCAGCCTCACAAGCCCTATGACTGAAAACATCTCTGGAGATAAACACAGCATTGCAATAGATTAGTGGGATTAATCCTGTTCTTATACCATCCACCTCGTGACCCTTACTTGAGTTTTCTTAATTACAAATTGGTCATCATTGCTCTTCTTTCCACATTTTATGACATTTATAGAACAGAGAAAACAGAAATATAAATACTAAGCTACAAATCATTTGTATCATTCAATGAAGTATAGGTATTACTTTGAAGAACCATTCAGCTTTTCAAAAATATTCCAGCATAAAATTGTTGATAATTATATACAAGCCTGAAAATTCTTGTTTTTATATTAAAAGATCATGAGTACAGTATTAGACTACAGCAACTGGGGAAGTAGAGAGAAGATCCATGTTAGGAATGTGCAGCAAATTCTAACGTGAATATTCTAGTGGATAGATGGAGTATGGTGGCAGCATGGAGTCTGAAAGAGGAAATGGGAGGAAAATAAAGATTTATTTGGCCCAAGGAAAATCAAGAAGCAGGTGGAGAAAGGACTCAACCACAGAACCATAATTAGGAAGCAGTGTTCTTATTCATAGGACCATTGTAAAGCAAGGCAAGACCTCAGGACGGACATCAGGCAATACCTCAAGATTCACTAATTTGAATTTAGTTACAAGAAGGGTTTGGTGCCTGGAGTGGAACTAGAACATTAGAGAAACTATTAGTTCTTTCATTTACTTGTTCATCCGTTTTTGTTCATTCAATACATATTTATTGAGTAACCAGTATTTGTCGAAAATTAGGTGCAGAATACATAGAGTTGGAAAAGACAGAAAAATTCCTGTTCTCAAAATGTATATTCTGGTGAGCAACTGAGGAAAAGATTACCTTGATTTTAAGCCAGTGAGCTCCTGGTGTAGAGCTACTTTAATCCTTCCCAAATAGGAATAACACTGGTTTCAAGGTCTAGAGTAGGAAGGAAGCTGAAGGAGAGGCCTAGCCTCCCTAAATTTGGGCTTTAGAGAGATGCTCAGTCAGGAATTCAATCAGATCACTTCACTACCTACCTCTTTAGAATGGGAACTAAGAAATTATACAGTTTGGGTTGAAAATCTAAATTAACATAGACAATTCAGACTCTCAAATCTTCTATTCCCATGCTAGAATTGTGTCTTGATGTAACTGGCTGTTTTAACATTCCACTTGACTTTGTTATTATAGACCTAGACTAAAATGAAGCACAGACTGAGAAATGTATAAGCTTTTTCCCCATTGGTGGCTGTTTTTAAAAGCAGATGTTTAACAAAGACTCTGTTTAAGCATTGCAGACCTGTTATAATAGTCAAACTTTAATATCATCCTTTTGCTTTACCACTCAATATGATAAGTACTTACTATATTCAAGCTCCATGGATTAAGAGATTCACACTTAAAGATAAATATCTTCTATCAACAACAGAAATGTAGCTTTTATATTATCTTACTTCCTGGAGCTTTCAGAAGCTGACTTATTTATTTCACTTTTACCTTATTTTTAATACTAACATAATGAGCCCCAGTTCACATAGTTACACTTGGTAACAGTAAAATCAGAAACTTGGCTAGCCAATCAAACTTCTCATTGCTTAATGGTAAGGAAAAGAAGCTTTATTTTCATTTCATTAAAACGTTGACTGCTACTTTATTCTCTTAAACAAATAAAATAAATTTTTATTGAATTAGTTGGCAGTTTTTAAGACTCTTATGCAAATTGGTAGCAAATCTCAAGCAGTTATAAAAGAAACAGATAACTACTAGAAATATTAAAAACTGGAGTTGTTTTACTGATATGTACATATGTGACTGCATTTAAAGATTGAACATGAACCAATAGCTTTGTTAGGAGAAAAAGAAATTTCTGAAGTACATGTAGTAAGAATAAAATCAGAATCTTTGAGTATAAAATTTAAGGGAGAAAATGCAAAAGAAATATTCTGGTACCTTAGAGAAAAAAACTGGAATAACAATAGATTGTCAAATAATCAGAATATAAAGGGTAAAAAAAGAAGACATCAAATGAGAAACAGTGTACTCATGACAACTTGGGTAGTTCCTGTTTTTCTTTGATAGAAACAATGGATCTCACCATCATACTCAAATCTGTAATAATAGCTTCTTGTCACAAGAAATTCATCCTGGATCTATATTTTGGTTTATGCATTTAAGTGCCACTTGTCTGTCTTTTCATGAATGACCTATCTATATTTCAAAAATGTAGACCTTCTTTTCAAAAGCTATCCTTAAACAGTATTTTGAAATACACTGATATATTTTGAGAAAAAAAACAAACAAATAACAGCTTTGCTAACTCTGGAATTCTTGGTTCATTTTTCATTTGTTTCAATTATAGAATCTAATTGAACAATAATTCCTGCACATTTCATTACAAGAAAGACTATGTAGCAGATGCCAAGGTTACTTATTGGATGATTGAGTCTACCAATGAATGGGGAATGTTGTAATTAGGTACAAAAAGTGTGAAATTGCACTTTTTGTGATGTGCGAAGCCATATTTAAAATGCATATGGCTGCAAATAAACAATGAGGAATAGAAAGCTTTGCATTCAGTATCTTTAGCTGGGCTTGGCATGCACCAGTTGGTTCATAGGGAGAAAGCTTAGTTGGCATGTCTCAATGCTAGATTGAGGTCTATATTTAGGTGTGGACTTTCATTTCTAGGAGATTAGTATCCAGGCAGTGAACAAAACATTACAATATAAAGCACAACTTTACCATGGGGAATAAGAAGTTTGAATTTGAAATGAAATGAAACTGGCTTAGTTATATAGCCTCCTTAGGTATGCTATATGAATTTTTTAGATCTTGATTTCTATAAAATAAAAATGTTGGATTCTATGGTCTATTAAGTTTTTCATAACTCTAAATTCTGCAATGTGTTTCTAAATTCTATAGCTAATACTCTTTCTGGACAACTCTTTATTATGAAAGAAAAAATCAGATTTAACTTTTGGCCACTGATACTTTAGAAGAATGAGTTAGACAGATTTTGGATACTGATACAATTACATTCTGCCCACTTAATTTTAATTAAAGGATTGGTTTCACTTCTACTAATATTGAATTCTCATATCAGAGAACGTCATCAGCAAGATGGCAAAATAGAAAATACTCTGGCATCACTGCCCCCACATTATACAACTATAAACTATTCAAAGATGAGAATGCCACCCAGATCATACCAGAACTTGGGGGAGAAGTGGAGAAATCCGCTAGACTCATGAAATCAAGAGAAGTCATGACTGGTAAGAGAAATGGTAATTTCAGGCTGTATCACCCTGTCCCCCAAGCCAGCATAATACCATTCACAAAATGTTTTCCTAGATGCACAGTTTGCTAAGGTAAGAGGAGGGAATTAGAGGTAAATATTCAATTTCCACACGGATTTGAGAATTTTCATGAGAAGCCCACTCTGGTTCTGTCCCATAGGAATCACTGAGAGTGCCAGGAAGACTGAACGTTGTGGGGTAAACTAAGAACAAAGAGCAGGTCACTAGTTGCAGTGACTGGCATGTGGACCTTAGTGGCTACTCAGCACTCTGATTATCAGGGACACCACATTGAAAAGACTGACCGGTGCCATAGTGCTGCAGGGGACACAGTACATAAGAAAACCTGAATTCCTAACCAGATTTTACACAGAGCCCAGTTTTTTACTTGGAAACTTATCGTGGCCCAGAAAGAACTAATAGGTTCTGATTAAGTTTTGGTCCCTGCTTCAGTTCTCCTCAGACTGAGAAACAACAGCAAGAAAGAAGTACAGTTCCAGAGCAGTATTCAAGCAACTTTGTTCACCATAAGTCTTACCTAGACTGAGAAACAATGACAGGGTAGCAAGTTAGGTCCAGTGAAATGTGCTTACTATAAGTTCTGGTGCTTACTGTAAGTGTTCCTCAAAAAAGATGTGTGTTTAAATACTGATCCTAAGAAGTAAAAGTCTAAACCCACCAAAGAACATCTTCAAAAAGTGGAAAGGGTGGATGCCTTCTCAAAGGCACAGAATCAGCATAGAGATATAAGAATTGTGCAAACTCAGGAAAATATGACACCACCAACAGAAGCCAACAAAATTCCAGCAATAGACCCAGAAGAATTGAAGATCTATGAAATGTACGGCAGAGATCTCAGAATACGTTCTTAAGGATATTCAAGGAATCACAAGACAATATAAATAGAAAACTTAATAAAATTTGAAAACAATCCAAGAATAAAATGAGAAAATGGACAGATAAATAGAAACAATTTTTAACAATCTAACTGCATATATATATATTTTTAAATACTAAAACTGATTTGAATACAAAAACTCGTTTGAAAGCTTAAACAGCAGACTTGATCAAACACAGGAAATAATCAGCAAGTTTGAAGACAGAACACATGAAACTGTCCAATTAGAGGTGCAAAAAGAGTGAAAAAGGCCTACAAGAATTTTGGGACTCCATCAAATGAACTAACTGTTGCATAATTGGAGTTCCCAAAGAAGACAAGTAAGAAAAGGCATTGAAAGAATATTTTAAGAAATAATAGCTGAACATTTTCCAAATCTAGACAAAGATAAGAGCATCCACATACAGGAAATTCAAAGGTCACTAATGACATTCAACCTAAAGAGGAATTGTGTAAGGCATATCATAATAAAATTAGCAAATTCAAGGACAAAGAAAGAATATTCAAAGGAACAAGAGAAAAGAAATATATCACATTCAGTGGAACACAAATACAGCTTTCAACAGATTGCTCAGCAGAAACCTTGCATGCTAAGAGAGAGTAGTATGCTATATTCAAGATGCTAAAGGAAAACATTGTCAACCAAATATACCATACCCAGTGAAGTTATTCTTCCAACATGAAGAAGAGATAAAGACTTTTCCAGATAAACAAAAGCCTAAGGAATTCATCAACACTGAATCTGTCTTACAAGAAATGTTAAAAGAAAGTTCTTCAATTGGAAAGAAATGAACACTAATGTGTAACAAGAAAATATCTGAAAGTATAACTGTCACTAGTAAGAGTAATAAAATAGACAAGTTCAGAATACTCTAGTACTGTAATCATGGTAAGTAAACCACTTACATCTTAAGTATGAAGAGTAAAAGACAAAACTTAAAAACAATAATAACTACAACAATTGGTTTAGAGATAGGCAGTATAAAAAGATATAAATTGAAACATCAAAAAGTCAAAATATGTGGAGAGTATGATGTTAAAATGTAGTTTCCTTTTTATGTTTTTCTTTGCAATCAAAGTTAAGAAACTATCAGTTAAGAATAACCTGTTAGAACTGTAGGATGTCTTTTTTGTAAGCCACATGGTAACCACAAAGCATAAATCTGTAATAGATACATGAAAAATAAATAGCACAGAATAAAAACACACTACCAGAGAAAAATAACCACAAAGACAGTAAGAGAGGATTGAAAAGGAAGACAGGACCTACAAAATAGCAAGAAAACAAGTACGAAAATGATAAATATCTTTTGGAAAAGCTAAATAAAACCTTACCTATCACTAATAATTTTGAATGTAAATTGATTAAATTCTTTGATTAAAAGACATAAAGTAGCTAAATGTACTTAGAAAGTCCAAACTATATGTTTTCTACAGGACACTGGCTTCATTCACCTTAAAGATATGCACAAACTGAAAGTGTAGAAATGGAAAAAGATGTCCTACGCAAATGAAAACCAAAAAGAGAAGGAGTAGCTATACTTATATCAGATAAAATGGGCTTTAAGTCAAGAATGATTTAAAAATAAGACAAAGCAGGCAATTACACAATGATAAAAGAGTCAATACAGCAAGAAGATATAATAATTATAAATATAGATGAACCTAATTCAGCACTGGAGCACTCAAATATATAAAACAAATATTATAGACCTAAGTGGAGAGATTGCAATGCAGTAATTGTAGGGGACTTCGACATCCTACTTCCAGCAATGGGCAGGTTATGCAGAAACAAAATCAGCAAATAAATTTTATAGTTAAATTGCACTCTAGACTACATGCACCCAACAGATATTTACAGAACATTCCATGTAACAGCTGCAGAATACACATTTTTCTCAATAGCATGTGGAACATTCTTCAGGATAGACCATATGTTACATTACCAAACAAGTCTTAACACATTTTTTAAAAAGTTGAAAAAATCAAATTCATATCAAGCGTCTTTTCTAACCACAATGGAATAGAACTCTCTTCTAAAAATTAATAACAGAAGGAACATTGGAAACTTTACAAATTCATGAAAATTAAACAACATGCTTCTAAACAATAAATGGGACTGTGAAGAAAGTTAATAGTAAATTCAAAAATTTCTTGGAATAAATAAAAACAGAAAAATCATGCACCAAAATTTATGGGGTGTAGCAAAAGCAATTATAAGTGGGGGATTTGTAGTAATAAGCATCTACACCAAAAATGTAGAAAGATTTCAAATAAGCAACCTAATGATGCACTTTCAGGAACTAGAAAACCAAGAATTAGCCAGAGTTAGTAGAAGGAAAGAAATAATAAAGATCACGACAGAAGAAAATGAAATAGAGACTAAAAAAAATACAAAAGATCAATTAAATAAAAATTTGTTTTTGGAAAAGATAAACAAAATTGACAAGCCTTTAGCTACAGTAGGAAAAAAAGACCTAAATAAATAAAGTAAGAGATTAGAAAGGAGATATTACAATTGATAACACAGATATACCAAGGAGTATAAGAAACTATTATGAGCAACTATATGCTAGCAAACTAGAAAACCTAAAAGAAATGGATAAATTCATAAACACACAAAATCTATGAAATTGAAAAATGAAGAAATAGAAAACCTGAATATATACAATGACCTATAATGAGTAAAGAGATGGAAGCAGTAATAAAAAGTCTCCCATCAAAGAAAAAACAGGACTTAATGGCTTCACTGCTAAATTCTACCAAACATTTAAAGAAGAACTAATACCAAATGTATTTAAACTCTTTTTTAAAAAAAGAGGACAATGTGCAAATTCATTCTATGGGGCCAGCATTATTCTGATACAAAAAGCAGACAAAAACGAATGAATGAATGAATGAATGAAAGAAAGAAAGAAAGAAAGAAAGAAAGAGGAAAGAAAGAAAAAGAAAGAAAGAAAAAAAGCAAGAAAAAGAAAGGAGAAAGAATGAATGAGAGAGAGAGAGAAAGAAAACTACAGGCCGATATCACTGATGAACATAGATACAAAAATCATCAACAAATGACTAGCAAACTGAATTCAACAGCATATTGAAAAGATCTTTCACCATGATCAAGTGGGATTCATTCCAGATATGCAAGGATGGTTCAACATATGCAAATAAATAAGCATAATATATCACGTTAAAAAAATCAAGAACAAAAGCCGTATAGTCATTTCAATAGATACTGAAAAATAATAAGACAAAATTCAACATCCTTTTATGACAAAAACTCAAAAAACTGAGTATAGGGGAAACATACCTCAAGATAATAAAGTCCAAGTATTACAAACCCACTGCTAACATATACTGAACGGGGAAAAACTGAAAGCATTTTTTCTAAGATCTGGAACAAGAAAAGGATGCCCACTTTCACCACATTTATTCAGCATACTTCTGGAAGTTCTAGCCTGAGCAATTAGTCAAGAGAAAGAAATAAAGGACATCCAAATAGGAAAGGAAAAAGTCACATTATTCTTCTTTGCAAATGACATGATCTTATATATTGGAAAAAGACTTCACCAAAAAAAAAAAAAAAAAAACTGTTGGAACTAATAAATGAATTCAGTGAAGTTGCAAAATACAAAATCAACACACAGAAATCAGTAGCATTTATACACACAGCAGTGAACAATGTGAAAAAGAAGAAAGAATCCCATTTATATTAACTACAAAAAATAAAGTTTCTAGGAATAAATTTAACTAAAAAAGTGAACTCTATAAAGAAAACTATAAAACACACGTGAAAGAAATTGAAGAGGACACACTAAAAAATAAAAAAAAGATTTGCATACTTATGGTTTGGCTGTGTCCCCACCCAAATCTCATCTTGAATTGTAGCTCTCATAATTCCCACATGTTGTAGGAGAGATCCAGCAGGAGATAATTGAATCATGGGGGTGGATCCCCCCATACTGTTCTCCTGGTAGTGAATAAGTCTTACATAGGATCTGATGGTTTTATAAGGGATTTCCCCCTTCACTTGGCTCTCATTCTTTCTCTTGCCTGCTGCCATGTAAGATATGCCTTTCACCTTCTGTCATGATTGTGAGGCCTCCCCAGCCATGTGGAGCTGTGAATCCCTAAAACGTCTTTTTCTTTATAATTTACCCAGTCTCTGGTATGTCTTTGTCAGCAGTGTGAAAACAGACTAATACACTCATGAATGGAAAAATATAAATACTGTTAAAATTTCTGTATTCCCTACAGGCATCTACAGATACAATAATACCAAAGACATTTTTCATGAGCATAGATAAAAAGTTTTAAATTTGTATAGTACCACAAAAGACCTTGAAAAGCCAAAGCAATAGTAAGAATAGTAATCCCAGTACTTTGGGAGGCCAAGGCTGGTGGATTGCTTAAGTTCAGCATTCGAGACTAGCCTGGGTGACAAAGGAAAATTCTATCTCTACTAAACATTACAAAAATTAGTAGTCATGGTAGTGTGCGCCTGTAGTCCCAGCTACTTGGGAGGCTGAGGTGGGAGGATCACTTGAACTCAGGAGGCGGAGGTTGCAGTGAACCGTGATCATGCCACTGCACTCTAGCCTGGGCAACAGAACAAGACTCTGTCTCGAAAAAAAAAAAAAAAAAGATAAACCTGAGAAAAATATGTAAAATTTATGTGCAAAGAAAACCTCTAAAACATTTTTGAAAGAAAGAATTAGAACTGAATAAATGAAAAAAAAGTTTTTATTTTTGGATAGGATGATGCAGCATCATCAAAAAGTTTTTTCTCTGTGCTTAATTTTATGCAATCCCAATTGTAAAAATAGTCTTTTTTTTCCCTGAAGCTAGACAAGTTAATGCCAAAGTTTATGTAGAAACATAAACATAGACTGAGAGTGGACAGAGGGAAGACACAGATGCTGGACTGAAGGGGGTGGAAGCTGGAAACCCTGAATGAGTCTACCATGCCCTGGGACTCCTTCCTGTCCTCCACTGACTCCTGGGGAACTGGTGAGTTGAGCAGGCAAGGAGAAACTCACTCTTGCCACAGATCTCTGAAATCCTGCCAACAGGAGACTCCACAACCCCCACAGACACTTGAGCTGACAGGGAAAGCTGCTTAGAAAAATAGTAGGGAAAGAACTCTAGAGAGTTGGGAGCCCAAAGAGTTTGGCATGGGAGCATCTGTAGTGGAGCATGCCCAGGACACCCATCCCCTGACTCACCTTACTCCTCCAGGAGACTTTAGCTCTAGGAAAACTGTTGGACCTGAAGAGTGCAGGATGGTCTTGTCCATGAGATGAGGCTGGTCCAACCTGGGCATCCCTTTGTCTGTTTGCTTCTCTCTGAGGCCCCAGCCTGGCCACACCTGCTTGCAGTGCAATCTCAGGTTCCCAGGTTGGAGGGTTCCTGGAAGCCTGCATCATAGATCCTGCACTGATGGACTATGCTTGACCAATGGAGAATTTCAGTAGAGCAACCCAGCAGATGTGCACTAGCCTGCCTGTGGCCTCCCCCAACCACAGCCTCCTTGGAGTTGCTTGGCTTGCATGCACTCACACATGGCCATCCCTCACATTACTTTCTCACCACATGTGCAAGTTGGTGCACCTTGCCTTCCCTTCCTTGTCAGCATGCATGTGTACATGCAGCCTGCCCACCATGCTACAGTTGCGGACATGAGTGCACCCCCTCCCCCAATTCCCCTGCTGTGCAACCATTGCTGTTGGAGTATTTGCAGGCACAGAGCCTGCCAGTGCCCCACCCAGTACCGGTGTGAAACTAGGCAGGGAGAGCAGGAGATCTGTTTTCACCCCCAGCAGTAGCAGCTGCATGTGTGAACAGATGCATAGAGGGTACTCAGGGCACTGGCAGGCACAGTCTTGTGCCTGCCCCTGTACTAACACTACTACCAGTGCAAACATGCACACAGACAATGGCAGAACCCCTGGCCCTCCTGTACTGTGCTGCTACCACTGCCACTGTGAATGCCCACATGGAGACTGGCACCCATCCACCTGCCAGGACCCTGCTACAGCTTATGAATGTGCACACTGCTGTGCTGCTGCTGCTGTTGCTAGCACATGCAATTGAGGACAGATGCTGCTGCTACAATCTTAGAAAGCACTGTGGCTGGAATCACTCATTGGAGTGTTCTGACCAGTGGTCCGGGAACAACTCAATGCCTCCAGCATGGCATGTTCCTAACCTTAGGGGGACACAAAACAAAGCCAGAGGCCAGATGTCAGCCCCCAAGAATTAGAGCATGCAGTCCTGGAGTCCTGAGCTGAGCCTTGGCTTCCTAAAATTCTCCAGAAATGAAGACAGTTAACAGAACCCACCTTATACCACAATCAAATCCCCAAATACATTGAATGGGATAAAAGAAAAAAATATCAGAAGGTCAGCAACTTCAAAGATTGAAGAAATATCAGTCCACAAAGATGAGAAAGAAGTAGTGCAAGAACTCTGGCAACTCAAAAAGCCAGTGTGTTACCTCCAAACAACCACACTATTTCCCCAGCAATGGTTTCTAACCAGGCTTAGGTGGCTGAAATCACAGAAAAAGAATTCAGAATATGAATAGGAATTAAGATCATCAACATACAGGAGAAAGTCATCCATTCCCATGAATTTAAGGATTACAATAAAATGATAAAGGAGCTAATAGATGAAATGGGCGTTATAAAAAAGAAGAAATAATCTGATCTGATAGAGCTGAAAAACACTCTGCAAGAATTTCATAATACAATCACAAGTACTTACAGTAGAATTGACCAAGCTGAGGAAAGAATCTCAGAGCTCAAAGACCGGCTCTCTGAAATAACTCTGTCAGAGAGAAATAAAGAAAAAACAATAAAGAAGAATGAACAAAACCTCTGAGAAATATGAGAATATGTAAAGATAAAAAATCTACAACTCATTGGCATCGCTGAAGAGAGAGACAAAAAGCCAACAACATGGAAAACATATTTGAGGATATTATCCATGAAAATTTCTTCAACCTCACTAGAGAGACCAGCATTCAAATTCAGGAAATGCAGAGGGCACCTGAGAAATACTGCATGATAAGACCATCCTTAAGGCACATAGCCATCAGTCTCCAAAGTTGAAATGAAAGAAAAAATGTTAAAGGCAGCTGAAGAGAAGGAACAGGTCACCTACGAAGAAAAATCCATCGAGCTAACAGCATGCCCATCAGCAGAAACCTTATAAGTCAGATGGAGATCCTAAATTCTGCATTCTTAAAGAAAATAATTTTCAACCAATAATTTCATATCTGGCCAAACTAAGCCTAATAAGAGAAGGAGAAATAAGATGTTTTCAGACAAGCACATTCTAAGAGAATTCATTACTACCAGACCTGCCTTACAAGAGGTCCTGCAGGGAGTGCTAATGTGGAAAGCAAAGACTGTTATCAGTCATTACAAAAACACACTTAAGTATATAAACCAGTGATACTATAAAGCAACCACACAAACAAGTCTGCAGCTAACCAGCTAACAACATGGTGACAGGATTAAATCCACACGTATCAATATTGAACTTAAATGTAAATTAGGTAAACGCTCCAATTAAAAGGCACAGGGTGGCAATTTGGATAAAGAAGGAAAACCCAATGGTGCCTTGTCTTCAAGAAACGCATCTCACATGCAATGACACCCATAGGCTCAAAGTAAAGGCATTGAGAAAAATTTGCTAAGTAAAGGGAAAACAGAGAAACAACTGGGGTTTCTATTCTAAATTCACACAAAACAGACTTAAAACTAATAATGATCAAAGACAAAGAAGGAGATGACATAATGATAAAGGGCTCAATTCAACGAGAAGATCTAACTATCCTAGATATATATGCACCCAATACAGGAGCACTCAGATACATAAAGCAAATTCTTAGAGACTTATGAAGAGTTTTACATAACCACACAATAATAGTGGGAGATTTAACACCCCATTGACAGTATTAGGCAGATCATCCAAGCAAATTAAGAAACATATTAACTCAGCACTTGAGGAAATGGATCTAATAGACATCTACAGAACTTTCCACCCCAAACCAACAGAATATACATTCTTCTCATCTGTACATGACACATCTAAAATTGATCATGCAACTGGGCATAAAACAACCCTTAGCAAATACAAAGAAAAAAACCCTCAAAATCATACCAACCACACTGTTGGACCACAGTACAATAAAAATAGAAGTTAATGCTAAGAAAATCATTCAATCCATGCAATTAAATGTAAACTAAACAACCTGCTCCTGAATGACTTTTGGGTAAATAATAATATTAATGCAGAAATCAAGAAATTCTTTGAAACTGATGAGAACAAAGATACAACATATGAGAATTCCTAAGATACAGTCAAAGCAGTGTTAAGAGGGGAATTTATAGCCCAAAATGCTCACAGCAAAAAGTTAGAAAGATCTCAAATAACAAGCTAACATCACATCTAGAGGAACTAGAGAAAGAAGAGCAAACCAATTCCAAACCTAGCAGAAGAAATAACCAAAATCAGAGCTGAGCTGAAGGAGACTGAGATATGAAGAAAACACACAAAAGACTGGTGAATCCAGGAGCTGGTTCATTGAAATAATAAGATAGAAAGACTGCTAGCTAGATTAATAAAAACAAAAGAGACAAAATTCAAATAAACACAATCAGAAATGACAAAGAAGACATTTCCACTGACCCCACAGAAACACAAAAAAGCCCTCAGAGACTATTACAAACAACTCTATGCACACAAGCTAGAAAACCTAGAAGAAATAGATACATTTCTGAAAACATACAACCTGACAGATTGAACCAGGAAGAGATTGAATCCCTGAACATACCAATAAAAAGTTTTGAAATTGAATCAGTAATAAAATGCCTACCAACCAGAAAAAGCCCAGTATCAGATGGATTTATAGATAAATTCTGCCAGATGTCTAAAACTGGTACCATTTCTACTGAAACTACTCCAAAAAATTGAGGAGGAGGGATTCCTTCCTAACTCATTCTATGAGTCCAGCATCATTCTGATGTCAAAACCTGGCAGAGACACAACAACAACAACAAAAATTTCAGGCCAATATCCTTGATTAACATAAAGACAAAAATCTTCAAGAGAACACTGACAAATGAAATCCATCAGCGCATCAAAAAGCTAATCCACAACTATCAAGTAGGTTTTATTCCTGAGATGCAAGGTTGGTTCAACCTACTTAAATCAATAAACGATATGCACTACATAAACAGAACTAAAAGCAAAACCACACACTGCAGAAAAGGCTTTTAATACAATTCAACATCATATTAAAAACTTTCAACAACCTAGGCATTGAAGAAACATACTTCAAAATAATAAGAGCCATCTATGGAAAACCCACAGCCAACATCATATTGAATGGGTAAAAACTGGAAGTATTCCCCTTGAAAATGATAACAAAACAAGGATGCCTTCTGTCACCACTCTTACTAAACATAGAACTGGAATTTCTCGCCAGAGCACCTGGGCAAGAGAGAGAAATAAAATGCATCCAAACAGGAAGAGAGGAAATCAAACTACCCTTGTTTATCAATGATATGATTCTATGCCTAAAAAATGTCATAGTTTCTGCCCAAGAGCTCCTTGATTTGATACACAACTTCAGCAAAGTTTCAGAATACAAAATCAATGTACAAAAATCAGTAGCATGCCTATTTACCAACAACATACAAGCTGAGAGACAAACCACAAATCTAATCCTATTCACAATAGCCACAAAAAGAATAAAACACCTAGGAATACAGCTAATCAAAAAGGTAAAAGACCTCTACTATGAAAATTACAAAATACTGCTCAAAGAAATCAGAGATGACACAAACAAATGGAAAAATACCTCATGTTCATGAATATAAAGATTTAGTATTTCAAAACTGTCATACTGTCCTAAGTAATTTACAATTTCAATGCTATTCCTATCAAACTACCAATGATACTCTTCACAGAATTAGGAAAAACAGTTTTAAAATTCATATAAAACAAAAAAGAGCCTGAATAACCAAAGCAATCCTAACCAATAAGAATAGAGCTGGGGGCATCACATCACCACACCTCAAACTATATTACAAAGCTACAGTACCCAGAACAGCATGGTTCTGGTACAAAAACAGACATATACTGCAATGAAACAGAATAACAAAACCAGAAATAATGCTATACACCTATAACAGTATGATCTCTGATAAAATTCACAAAAACAAGTAATGGGGAAAGGACTCTATTCAATAAATAGTGCTGGGATAACTGGCTAGCCATATGCAGAAGGCTGAAACTGGATCCCTTCCTTATTTTACCATATGCAAAAATTATCTCATGATCAATTAAATAGAAATCTAAAACCAAAAACTATAAGAACCCTGGAAGATAACCTAGTGTATTAGTTTGTTCTCTCATTACTATAAAGAACTACTTGAGGCTGGGTAATTTATAAAGAAAAGAGATTTAATTGACTAACAGTTCTGCAGGTTGTGTAGGAAGCATAGCTGAGGAGGCCTCAGGAAACTTAGAATCATGGTGGAAGGGGAAGCAGGCATGTCTTACATGGCTAGAAAAGGAGGAAGAGAGTATAGGGGAAGGTGCCATACACTTGTAAACAACCAGATCTCATGAGAACTCACTCATTATCATGAGAAGAGCAAGGGGGTAGTCCACCTCCATAATTCAATCACTTCTCACTAGGTATCTCCTCCAACCTTGGGGATTACAGCTTGACATGAGATTTGGGTGGGGACACAAATCCAAAACATATCATTCTGCCCCGGCCCAAACCAAAGCTCATGTCTTTCTCACATTGCAAAGTATAATCATTCCTTCTCAACAGTTTCCCAAGTCTTAACGCATTTTAGCATTAACTCAGAAGTCCAGAGTCCAAAATCTCATCTGAGACAAGGTAAGTCCCTTCTGCCTATGAAAAGAGGTTTAATTGACTCACAGTTCCACAGGCTATACAGGAAGCATGGCTGGGGAGGCCTCAGGAAACCTACAATCATGGTGGAAGGTGAAAGGGAAGCGGACACATCTTACATGGCTGGAGATGGAGGAAGAGAATGAAGGGGAAGGTGCCACACATTTTTAAGCAACCACGTCTCATGAGAACTCACTCACTATCATGAGAACAGTAAGGGGGAAATTTGCCCCCATGAACCAATCACTTCCCACTAGGCCCCTCCTCCAACACTGGGGATTACAGTTTGACATGAGATTTGGGGTGGGAACACAAATTCAGACTGTATCAACTAGGAAATACCACTCTGGACATAAGACCCAGCAAAGACTTTATGACAAAGACACCAAAAGTAATTGCAACAAAGATTGACAAATGAAACTAAATTAAACTCTAGAGCTTCTGAACATTAAAAAAATACACACAAATTAAAAAAAGACCTATCAACAGAGTAACCAAATAATCTACAGAATGGGAGGAAATTGTTGCAAATTATGTATCCGACAAAGGTCTAATATTCATTATCTATAAGGAACTTAAACAAATTTACAAGCACAAAACAAACAATCCTATTAAAAAGTGGGCAAAGGACATGAACAGAAACTTTTCAAAAGAAAATATTCATGTGGCCAACAAGCATATGAAAAAATGTTCAACATCACTAATCCTTACAGAAATGCAAATCAAAACACAAGCAGATACCATCTCACACCAGTCAGAATGTCTATTATTAAAAAGTCAAAAAATAACACATCCAGGTGAGGTTGTAGAGAAAAGGGGATGCTTATGCACCAAGAGTGGGAATGTAAACTAGTTTAGACATTTTGGAAAGCAGTTTGGCAATTTCTTAAAGAACTTAAAACAGAATTACTATTTGACCCAGCAATGCTATAATGGGGTATATACCCAAAGAAATATAAATTATTTTACCATAAAGAAACATACATGCATATGTTCATTGCAGCACTATTCACAATAGCAAAGACAAGAATCAATCTAAATTCCCTCAGTGGCAGACTGGCTAAAGATAATGTTGTATATACACACTAGGGAATACTATGCATCCATAAAAGTGAATGAGATCTTGTCTTTTGCAGCAACATAAATGGAGCTGGAGGTCATTATCCTAAGCAAACTAACACAGCAACAGAAAACCAAAAGCCACATGTTCTCACTTTTAAGTGGAATATAAATGTTGAATATACCTGGACACGAAAAACGGAACAAGAGATATCAGGGCCTACTTGAGAATAGAGGTTGGGAGGAGGCTCAGGATCAAAAAATTATCTATCAGGTACTATATTTATTACCTGGGTGACAAAATAATTTGTGCACCAAACCCCCACAATGCACAATTTACTTATGTAACATACCTGTACATATACCCCCTGAACCTAAAATAAAAGTTTTTAAAAAACATATCATACAATAAAAGGTATAAATAAGTAAAAAACTAAAATAAAAGAAAGTAAATAGAAAAGTTATGGAAAATCTAGACCTTCAGATATTAAAATATAAAATTATAAAGCCTCCATAATTGAAACAGTAAATCACTCATAAATAAATAGCTTTGCAGAATCAAATAGAAAGTCCTGATACAGACCCAAACACACATGGAATTACTTGATATAAGAGTAGTGGCATTTCTAATAATTTGAGCAAAGATTGACTTTAAATAAATGGTGCTGGTATAACTGTATAATCTTCTGGGTAAAGATAAAGTTTGATCCTGTCACACGCACACAAAAGCCTCCAAATGGATGGGAGATCTAAGTATTAAAAAGACATGAAACCATATAAACACTAGGAGAAAGTGTGGGTGAATTCTTTTATAATCTAGGAATAAGAAAAGGCTTTCTAACTGTGGCTCAAAATTTAGATGCAATAGAAAAAAGATTGATAAATTTGATTACATTAAAAATCCCTTCATTCTAGGAGAGAAAAACCTTTTTAAAACTATATTGTTAACATAGTAAAAAAAACAACAAACAAGGAGATAATAATCTCATATATTTAGAAAAAGAACCAATATCTTCAATACATTAAAAAACTTTTAAAAAGAGAGACCCTTTACATTCACTAGGGTGACTATAATCTATAAGACAATGAAAAGTATTGGGGAGGATTTGGAGAAATTGGAATTGCCCTTCATTGCTGGTATGACTATGCAATAATAGAGTAGGATATTGAGACCAGAGGGCGGAGCAAGATGGCCGAGTAGGAACAGCTCCAGTCTCCAACTCCCAGCGCGAGTGACACAGAAGACCGGTGATTTCTGCATTTTCAACTGAGGTACTGGGGTCATCACACTGGGGAGTGCTGGACAATCGGTGCTGGTCAGCTGCTGCAGCCTGACCAGCAAAAGCTGAAGCAGGGCGAGGCATTGCCTCACCTGGGAAGTGCAAGGGGGAAGGGAATCCCTTTGCCTAGCCAGGCGAACTGAGACACACAACACCTGGAAAATCGGGTAATTCCCACCCCAATACTGCGCTTTAAGGAAACGGGCATACCAGGAGACTATACCCACACCTGGCCGGGAGGGTCCCACGGCCACGGAGCCTCCCTCATTGCTAGCACAGCAGTCTGCGATCTAACCACAAGGCAGCAGCAAGGCTGGGGGAGGGGTGCCCGCTATTGCTGAGGCTTAAGTAGGTAAACAAAGCTGCTGGGAAGCTCGAACTGGGTGGAGCTCACAGCAGCTCAAGGAAACCACCTCTGGGGACCGGGCACAGCTAAAAAACAACAGGGGAAGCAGCAGAGGCCTGTGCAGACCCAAACGACTCTGTTTGACAGCTTTGAAGAGAGCAGTGGATCTCCCAACACGGAGGTTGAGATCTGAGAAGGGACAGACTGCCTGCTCAAGTGGATCCCTGACCCCTGAGTAGCCTAACTGGGAGACATCCCCACTAGGGGCAGTCTGACACCCCACACCTCGCAGGGTGGAGTACACCCCTGAGAGGAAGCTCCCAAAGCAAGAATCAGACAGGTACACTCGCTGTTCAGCAATATTATATCTCCTGCAACCTCTGATGCTGATACCCAGGCAAACAGCGTCTGGAGTGGACCTCAAGCAATCTCCAACAGACCTACAGCTGAGGGTCCTGACTATTAGAAGGAAAATTATCAAACAGGAAGAACACCTATACCAAAACCCCATCAGTATGTCACCATCATCAAAGACCAGAAGCAGATAAAACCACAAAGATGGGGAAGAAGCAGGGCAGAAAAGCTGGAAATTCACAAAATAAGAGTGCATCTCCCCCTGCAAAGGAGCGCAGCTCATCGCCAGCAATGGATCAAAGCTGGTCAGAGAATGACTTTGACGAGATGAGAGAAGAAGGCTTCAGTCCATCAAACTTCTCAGAGCTAAAGGAGGAATTACGTACCCAGCGCAAAGAAACTAAAAATCTTGAAAAAAGAGTGGAAGAATTGATAGCTAGAATAATTAATGCAGAGAAGGTCATAAATGAAATGACAGAGATGAAAACCATGACACAAGAAATACGTGACAAATGCACAAGCTTCAGTAACCGACTTGATCAACTGGAAGAAAGAGTATCAGCGATTGAGGATCAAATGAATGAAATGAAGTGAGAAGAGAAACCAAAAGAAAAAAGAAGAAAAAGAAATGAACAAAGCCTGCAAGAAGTATGGGATTATGTAAAAAGACCAAATCTAATTTGGTGCCTGAAAGTGAGGGGGAAAATGGAACCAAGTTGGAAAACACTCTTCAGGATATCATCCAGGAGAACTTCCCCAACCTAGTAGGGCAGGCCAACATTCAAATTCAGGAAATACAGAGAAAACCACAAAGATACTCCTTGAGAAGAGCAACTCCAAGACACATAATTGCCAGATTCACCAAAGTTGAAATGAAGGAAAAAATCTTAAGGGCAGCCAGAGAGAAAGGTTGAGTTACCCACAAAGGGAAGCCCATCAGACTAACAGCAGACCTCTCGGCAGAAACTCTACAAGCCAGAAGAGAGTGGGGGCCAATATTCAACATTCTTAAAGAAAAGAAATTTCAACCCAGAATTTCATACCCAGCCAAACTAAGTTTCATCAGTGAAGGAGAAATAAAATCCTTTACAGATAAGCAAATGCTTAGAGATTTTGTCACCACCAGGCCTGCCTTACAAGAGACCCTGAAGGAAGCCCTAAACATGGAAAGGAACAACCAGTACCAGCCATTGCAAAAACATGCCAAAATGTAAAGACCATCGAGGCTAGGAAGAAACTGCATCAACTAATGAGCAAAATAACCAGTTAATATCATAATGGCAGGATCAAGTTCACACATAACAATATTAACCTTAAATGTTAATGGACTAAATGCTCCAATTAAAAGACACAGACTGGCAAACTGGATAAAGAGTCAAGACCCATCAGTCTGCTGTATTCAGGAGACCCATCTCACATGCAGAGACATACATAGGCTCAAAATAAAGGGATGGAGGAAGATCTACCAAGCAAATGGAGAACAAAAAAAAAGCAGGGGTTGCAATCCTAGTCTCTGATAAAATAGACTTTAAACCATCAAAGATCAAAAGAGACAAAGAAGGCCATTCCATAATGGTAAAGGGATCAATTCAACAGGAAGAGCTAACTATCCTAAATATATATGCACCCAATAGAGGAGCACCCAAATTCATAAAGCAAATCCTTAGAGACTTACAAAGAGACTTAGACTCCCATACAATAATAATGGGAGACTTCAACACTCCACTGTCAACATTAGACAGATCAATGAGACAGAAAGTTAACAAGGATATCCAGGAATTGAACTCATCTCTGCACCAAGTGGAGTGCTAATAGACATCTATAGAACTCTCCACCCCAAATCAACAGAATATACATTCTTCTCAGCACCACATCACACTTATTCCAAAATTGACCACATGATTGGAAGTAAAGCACTCCTTAGCAAATGCAAAAGAACAGAAATTATAACAAACTGTCTCTCAGACCACAGTGCAATCAAACTAGAACTCAGGACTAAGAAACTCAATCAAAACCGCTCAACTACATGGAAACTGAACAACCTGCTCCTGAATGACTACTGGGTACATAACAAAATGAAGGCAGAAATAAAGATGTTCTTTGAAACCAATGAGAACAAAGATACAACATACCAGAATCTCTGGGACACATTTAAAGCAGTGTGTAGAGGGAAATTTATAGCACTAAATGCCCACAAGAGAAAGCTGGAAAGATCTAAAATGGACACTCTAACATCACAATTAAAAGAACTGGAGAAGCAAGAGCAAACACATTCAAAAGCTAGCAGAAGGCAAGAAATAACTAAGAGAAGAACTGAAGGAGATAGAGACACAAAAAACCCTCCAAAAAATCAATGAATCCAGGAGTCGGTTTTTTGAAAAGATCAACAAAATTGACAAACCGCTAGCAAGACTAATAAAGAAGAAAAGAGAGAAGAATCAAATAGACGCAATAAAAAATGATAAAGGGGATATCAACACCGACCCCAGAGAAATACAAACTACCATCAGAGAATACTATAAACACCTCTATGCAAATCATCTAGAAAATCTAGAAGAAATGGATAATTTCCTGGACACTTACACTCTTCCAAGACTAAACCAGGAAGAAGTTGAATCCCTGAAGAGACCAATAGCAGGCTCTGAAATTGAGGCAATAATTAATAGCCTACCAACCAAAAAAAGTCCAGGACCAGATGGATTCACAGCTGAATTCTACCAGAGGTACAAAGAGGTGCTGGTACCATTCCTTCTGAAACTATTCCAATCAATAGAAAAAGAGGGAATCCTCCCTAACTCATTTTATGAGGCCAACATCATCCTGATACCAAAGCCTGGCAGAGACACAACAAAAAAAGAAAATTTTAGACCAATCTCCCTGATGAACATTGATGCAAAAATCCTCAATAAAATACTGGCAAACCGGATTCAGCAGCACATCAAAAAGCTTATCCACCATGATCAAGTGGGCTTCATCCCTGGGATGCAAGCCTGGTTCAACATTCGCAAATCAATAAACGTAATCCAGCATATCAACAGAACCAAAGACAAGAACCACATGACTATCTCAATAGATGCAGAAAAGGCCTTTGACAAAATTCAAAAGCCCTTCATGCTAAAAACGCTCAATAAATTCGGTATTGATGGAACGTACCTCAAAATAATAAGAGCTATTTATGACAAACCCACAGCCAATATCATACTGAATGGGCAAAAACTGGAAAAATTCCCTTTGAAAACTGGCACAAGACAGGGATGTCCTCTCTCACCACTCCTATTCAACATAGTGTTGGAAGTTCTGGCTAGGGCAATCAGGCAAGAGAAAGAAATCAAGGGTATCCAGTTAGGAAAAGAAGAAGTCAAATTGTCCCTGTTTACAGATGACATGATTGTATATTTAGAAAACCCCATTGTCTCAGCCCAAAATCTCCTTAAGCTGATAAGCAACTTCAGCAAAGTCTCAGGATACAAAATTAATGTGCAAAAATCACAAGTATTCTTATACACCAGTAACAGACAAACAGAGAGCCAAATCAGGAATGAACTTCCATTCACAATTGCTTCAGAGAGAATAAAATACCTAGGAATCCAACTTACAAGGGATATAATGGACCTCTTCAAGGAGAACTACAAACCACTGCTCAGTGAAATCAAAGAGGACACAAACATATGGAAGAACATACCATGCTCATGGATAGGAAGAATCAATATCGTGAAAATGGCCATACTGCCCAAAGTTATTTATAGATTCAATGCCATCCCCATCAAGCTACCAATGAGTTTCTTCACAGAATTGGAAAAAACGGCTTTAAAGTTCATATGGAACCAAAAAAGAGCCCGCATTGCCAAGACAATCCTAAGTCAAAACAAAAAGCTGGAAGCATTGCGCTACCTGACTTCAAACTATACTACAAGGCTACAGTAACCAAAACAGCATGGTACTGGTACCAAAACAGAGATATAGATCAATGGAACAGAAAAGAGTCCTCAGAAATAATACCACACATCTACAGCCATCTGATCTTTGACAAACCTGAGAGAAACAAGAAATGGGGAAAGGACTCCCTATTTAATAAATGGTGCTGGGAAAATTGGCTAGCCATAAGTAGAAAGCTGAAACTGGATCCTTTCCTTACTCCTTATACGAAAATTAATTCAAGATGGATTAGAGACTTAAATGTTAGACCTAATACCATAAAAACCCTAGAAGAAAACCTAGGTGGTACCATTCAGGACATAGGCATGGGCAAGGACTTCATGTCTAAAACACCAAAAGCAATGGCAGCAAAAGCCAAATTTGACAAATGGGATATGATTAAACTAAAGAGCTTCTGCACAGCAAAAGAAACTACCATCAGAGTGAACAGGCAAACTACAGAATGGGAGAAAATTTTTGCAATCTTCTCATCTGACAAAGGGCTAATATCCAGAATCTACAAAGAACTCAAACAAATATACAAGAAAAAAACAAACAACACCATCAAAAAGTGGGCAAAGGATATGAACAGACATTTCTCAAAAGAAGACATTCATACTGCCAACAGACACATGAAAAAATGCTCATCATCACTGGCCATCAGAGAAATGCAAATCAAAACCACAATGAGATACCATCTCACACCAGTTAGAATGGCAATCATTAAAAAGTCAGGAAACAACAGGTGCTGGAGAGGATGTGGAGAAATAGGAACACTTTTACACTGTTGGTGGGATTGTAAACTAGTTCAACCAATATGGAAAACAGTATGGTGATTCCTCAAGGATCTAGATCTAGATGTACCATATGACCCAGCCATCCCACTACTGGGTATATACCCAAAGGATTATAAAGCATGCTGCTATAAAGACACATGCACACGTATGTTTATTGCGGCACTATTCACAATAGCAAAGACTTGGAATCAACCCAAATGTCCATCTGTGACAGACTGGATTAAGAAAATGTGGCACATATACACCATGGAATATTATGCAGCCATAAAAAAGGGTGAGTTTGCGTCCTTTGTAGGGACATGGATGCAGCTGGAAACCATCATTCTTAGCAAACTATCACAAGAAGAGAAAACCAAACACCGCATGTTCTCACTCATAGGTGGGAACTGAACAATGAGCTCACTTGGACTCGGGAAGGGGAACATCACACATCAGGGCCTATCATGGGTGGGGAGGGGGGAGGGATTGCACTGGGAGTTATACCTGATATAAATAACAAATTGATGGGTGCTGACGAGTTGATGGGTGCAGCACACCAACATGGCACAAGTATACATATGTAACAAACCTGCACGTTATGCACATGTACCCTAGAACTTAAAGTATAATTAAAAAAAGAAAGAAAGAAATAATAGAGCAGTTTAGAAAATAGTTTAGTGGTTGCTATGCTTTGAATATTCTCTCCAAAACTTATGTTGAATCTCAATCCCCAATGTAACAATATTTAAAAATTGTGTCTTTAAGAGGTGATTGGGTGATGAGGGTTCTGCCTTTGTGAATGGATTAATCCATTCATGAATTAATGACTTAATAAATTAATAAGTTATCAGGAGAGTGAGTCTGATATAAAAGCCAGTTTTGTTGTCTCTCATGAGTCCTTTTGCCATTTGTTTCCCTGTGCTAGTTTTGGATGTGCAGAGAGTCTCCAACAGCAAGAAGGCAATCACAAGATGCAGCCCCACAGCCTTGGACTTGTCAGCCTCCAGAACTGTAAGAAATAAATTTATTTTCTTCATAAATTACTGAGTCTTAGGTACATTGTTATAGCAACACTAGATGGATGAAGACAGCAATTCTTCAAAAATTTCAACAGTTACCATATGACCCACAATTCTACCTCTAGTTATATGTTTTATATATATATAATTTGAAAACATATGCCCAACAAAAACTTGCACATGAATGTTCACAGCAGCATTATTCATAATTGCCAAAAAGTAAAAGCAGGGCCAGGTGAGGTGGCTCATACTTATAATCCAAGCACTTTAGGAGGCTTGGGCAGGAAGATTACTTCAAGCCAGGAGTTTGAGACCAGCCTGGGCAATATAGTGAGATCTCATCTCTTAAAAAAAAAAAAAAAAAATTAGTCTGGCATGGTGGCATACATCTGTAGTTTTAACTACTTGGGAGGCTGAATGGGGAAGATCACTTGAGCCCAGAGGGTTGAGACTGCAGTGAGCTATGATTGTGTCACTGCACTCTGGTCTGGGCAACAGAGTGAGATCCTGTCCCAGGAAAAAGCAAAGAAACAGCTGAAATGTTCATCAACTGAAGAATGAATAAATAACATGTTTGTGATATATCCAAACAATGTTATAACATTTGGCAATAAAAATGAATGAACTTACAGTATATACTGCAAAATAAATTAACCTAGAAAACACCATGCTATATGAAAGAAGTCCCCCACAAAAGACTACATATTGTATCATACCATTTATAAGACATTTTCTGTGTGTTAGAGTATTCAGGCTGCTATAACAGAATATCATAGACTGAGTAGCTTATAGACAACCTAAATTTATTTCTCATAGTTCTGGAGACTAAAAAGTCTAAGAACAAGGTGCTGGCAGATTCAGTGTCTGGTGAGGGACCTCTTCCTTATTCAGCAGCTGTCCTCACTATAACCTCACATAGCAGAAAGGGCAAGGAATCTCTCTCCAGCCTCTTTAATAAGGGCTCTAAACCTATTCAAGAGCCCCTATGACCTAATCGCCTCTTGAAGACCCACGTCATCACCTTGGAGGTTAAGATTCAACACATAAATTTGGAGGAATGTAAATATTCAGCCCACTGCATCCAAAATAGGCAAATCCACAGAGACAAAAAGTAAGTTTGTGGTTGCCAGAAGCTAGGAAGAAGGGCTTATGGTGAGAGTAACTGCTAACGATGAGTGTTTATTCTCAGAGTTACAAAAATTTGGGATTATGTATCTATCCGAAATTACATAGTGGTGATGGCCGCACAATTTTGTGAATATACTAAGAACTACTGAATTGGACACTATAAAAAGATGAATTTTGTGGTATGTGTATTATATCTCAACAAATTATTTTTAATGAGGGGGAAATCCCAAAAACTAGATCACAAAATCGCAAATGACATTCATTTTAAAATGTAGATTTTGTAAAGGCCACTACCAATGATTTTCTCCATACTAATGATTTATTTAGATTTATTTCTCTTTTGGAACCTAATTTAGATGATTATATATTTTCCGGAGAAAGAGCTAACTCATTCAGCTTTTCAAATTTACTTGAATGGAGTTTAGCTCATAGCTTTTCTGTGATATATTCTAAAATACTGGTTTTGTTTTGCTTCTCGACTCACGGTTGTTTAAGACTAACAACTCACAGTTAATCCTTAAACCAGCAGCAGATCTGTAATGTGGTTAGCAATGAAGGATGGTGAATCCCATTCACCGTCTATCTAATCCAGGTCTTCAGTTTGACATGTGATCTGCAGCAGGTCTTCTCTGTGGTTCAATACATGCATAGCTTTATATATTTTCCTGGGCATTTGAGAAGAAAGTGTTGATTCCTAGCATCTTGTTGAATATTTACCTGTTAGAACTACCTTATGTGTTGTTATTCAGAGTCTGTATCCCTTACTTTTTTTTCTCCTCTTTCTCATAGAATGGGAAAGTTAAAATTCTTTCATTTTGTTTCTATATTCCTGGTGTTTTCTGTAGCTTTTCTTTATTACTTTTGGTGCTATGTATATTTTGTAATGCACAAATTCGTGACAGTTTATCATTATAAACTGTCTACCATGCCTTGTTTAATACTATGTGATGATACGAATTCAATGTTCTCATTTAGTCTTTTCTCGTTGGCTCCTCCATTTATTACCAGTTTTGTTGGATTTTATTATGTAGTGTTTTCAAGAATGGTTTGTGGTGCTATATTCCTTCTTTATATTGAACATTGTTTGCCTTTGAAAAATTCTTCGTGATTTCTATTATTTCTCTGTCAACTTTGTTGAATGCTTCCCAATATTCTGCTATTAATATTCCTATGAATAATTTTGAGGCCAGCCTAATCTTCTCCCTTAAAAATAAGTTAGTCTCTTGCTTCTATGACCAGAAGTTTGCCATAGTTTGACCTGCTGCCCTAGGATTTGGTCTGATTTTGCATTTGCCTCAGATTTTTTATTTTTATTTTAAAATGAAGTAGTATATAAATAGTTGCATGAAAATAATCTTGAATGAATTTGATAAACCTTCACTCTATACTTCCAGCCTCCACTTCGAAATGTGCTACTTATGCTTGTACAGTGAGCAGAGTTAACACACAGTTAAATCTAAAGGTTGACAGACAATAACACATTTTACTAATTTTGACTCTTTCCATATATAACCTGATATCACACTTCCCTTTCAAGTTCAGTAGGTGGGGCATGTAAAGTTAAGCACAGATCAATACAAAGAGTAGGGGTAGCCAACTCCACTGGTCTCTGGCTATGGTGGGAAAAACATTCTTTGCTGCCGTCTCTGCTTGACCACTGGTGCACTAGTCAGTTGAACTGTGGCCTGTGCCAAATTTGCCTTTGAGCTACATAAAGCAGCATTAAGAAGAGAAGTTCATTGTAACTCTTGTAGAGAAATTCTTGCAGTAGCTCAGACCTAGGGCAGAGGCTCTGCTGGATATATGGAGATAATTGGTTGCATCAGTCAGGAATTCCTAGAACTCAGAGAAGCATGAATGCCCCAGGTCTTTTGCCTCATGAGTTGACATTTGCTCTCCCTCAGCAGCTACATTCCTGATTGCCATCTTCTTTTTCCCCTCCATTCTATGACATCTGCTTCCTGCAAAGGTGGTATATCTGTCTGGCTCCTTGTTCAGCTGTCCTCTTCTGTCACTTAGGGCTGTTGAATTAGGCACAGGAATGCATCTGGTCTTTCATATTCTTAGCGCCAGGCAAGGGTCATTGGTTTACTTCCTCATGGTTTGCCACTTATTTTTGGGGAGCTCCTTAGGGTATTTGAAATTTGCATAGGAATATGCTTCTCTAAAAATCTTTTCTTGACATGGTCTTGAATTTGGTAGGTGTTTTCAATAGATTCTGGATTAGGCTGCGGTGGTTCGTAGTATCACCGAAAATTGTTTGTTTTTCTCTCTGCTTTTAATATTTGTTATTTTCTCCAGGTTTTGGTGAATAAAATGGGGGAGAGAAATGCCTTAATACCTCTGTTTTAACTCTATTTTGGCTTCCCCATGGGCTTTTTGGTGGCTAGCTATTCTTCCTGTACAAAGACCTAGTCTAACTTACTACCTTGTTTTCCTCTGAATTAATTTGCCCTCTTTCCATACTTCTCTCTTTCTCTAATATATATACACATACTCAGACATATGAACTTACTCTAGTCTAAGATCAGAGTGGAAAATGCTTTTTGTTGAGTATGAGGTAAGTAGTAAATACTTGTAGGTTAGCAGTGAAGAACTCTGTGATTTGGTAGTGAAACAGAATAAGAGGAAATAAATAGCACAAAAAATTGCTGAGATTGACTCAAGTAATACTTTTTGAACTCTATCAGCTGAAGTAGGCTTTTTCCCTCTCTAAATCTCTGTTCCATCTTATTACCTTGCAAGTCTGATGTTGCCTAAATAAAGAACAGATTCTGGGAGTCTTTATAAATGAACTCACAAAGTCCTTCAAAAAAAAAACACTGAACTGTGATTTCTCAAGGAATTTTGAAAATAGAATAGGTCCATTTCCGCTTAACTGCTCTGACACTGACATTCACAAAATATAAATAAAAAGAAGAGATACTGAAACTTTGCTCAATAGTTCTTTGTTTATTGGCTTCTCTTTTAAAGGGGAGATAAATTTTAGAAAAGTACTTCAAA
The DNA here is from genome assembly GCF_002776525.5 of Piliocolobus tephrosceles. Taxonomy (NCBI): domain Eukaryota; kingdom Metazoa; phylum Chordata; class Mammalia; order Primates; family Cercopithecidae; genus Piliocolobus; species Piliocolobus tephrosceles. Next base: position 46,728,283 of record NC_045436.1, read on the forward strand.
TACTAAAATAATAGGATGCATTCTAAGGGAGACCATATTTCATCCAAATCATATGGAGGGTTATGAATAATTGGAAGGATTTTGACCTTTAGTTTGAGTGAAATAAGAAGCAAGTGTGAAGTTTTGAAGAGTAACACAATATGACATAACAGGATCACTCTGGTTGCTGTGTTGAGAAAAGACAGTGAGTGTAAAAACAGAGAGATCAATTAGGAGACCAGTGAGAGACCTCAGATAAGAGATGATGCTGGCTTAGATCAGGGTAGTGGCAGTAGGAATGGTAAGAAGTAGTAAAGTTAGGAACATACTTTGAAGACAGTATTTGCTAATGGACAAGATGTAGGATGTGAGCAAAAGAAGGAAGTTAGGGATGAGATTTAACTTTTTGTTCTGAGAAACTGTAAGAATAGAGTTACAACTATCCGAGAAGTAGATGACTGTAGAAAGATCTGGTCGTGAGGGAAATAACAGGGACTCTTGGACATGTTTTGTCTGAGATGTTTATTAGACAGTCAAATAGAGTGGTTGAGTAGGCAGTTGGGACATATGGATCTAGAATTCAAAGAAAAGGTTTTGACTGGAAGTATAATTTGGTATCATTAGCATACAGAATGCATTTAAAGCTAGATGATATCACTATGGAGTGAATGCAGAAGGAAAGAGGAAAATCTTGGGCACACCCACTTTTAGAGTTTGGTGGGTAATGAGGAACCATCTAAGAGATGGAGCGGGACAAAAGGAAAACCAGGGGAATATAAGGTCTTCCTTCAAGGAATAAGGAGTGATGAACTGTGTCAAATGCTGATGACAGGTCAGGTAAGACAGGGACTAAGAATTGAACATCGCATTTAGTAATGTGGAGATCCTTGGAGATTTTGAGAAAAGCTGTTTATATTTACATGTGTATATTTTTAAATTAACTTATTCTCTTCTATGAGTATCCAAGCATCACAAAAACAGACACTGTGTTTTCTTTGCTCACCAGACTATCTACCACTTAGTATAATAAGAATGTGTAAATTTATTTGAGTAAGCAAATTCACTGAAGATGACCAAATTTTAATCTTTATTTCAGATCTAGTTCTGAGCTCCTAAACAATATATTAAACATCCATGGGAAATTCTCTCCCTGGATTTTCCACAGTCACCAACAATTATTAAGGGACAACTACAGACCAAACCCTGACCTTGGTCTTAGAGTTAGAAAAGCAAATTAAATAAAATCACCCTCCTAAAGAAGTTTGTCATAACTGGGGAGACAGACAAATGAACAGACAATAAAATACCTTTGGATAAGTTAGCAATGAAAGTGAGGGAACTTTGTGACGATGTGGAATGGATACCAGGTGGGCCCAGGGGTGAGGTCAATGGGAATGTGGGGAGGTGAAGACTGCTCAGAGGCCACATCTTTGAGCCTAGTTAGCAGGCATCATCCAGGTGAAGGCATATGGGAAAGGCAAACCACAGAGCAGCATGTGTGAGATATGTGGGCGAGAACAGACATATCCTACAAATAGACACATATATTTCTTCTCAGCTTTTTCTGGTGTGAACCCACCCTCCCATCCCTATGCCTCCCATCTTCTCTAGCTCTATTCTAGGTTTTTAAATTCCTAGTCTGTTTGCTTCTTTCCTCTTTCCCTGTGTTCTACCTCCTTATTTGTGGCTGACTCCTCTTTCTAGCATAGCGCTTTTTCTGATTTCCGATTTCCTAGGCAGAAGCTTACTTCTTTGATTTAACCTTGAGTCCAATCTGGTAATTATCTTCCTCTGTACGCAGCCCTGAGTGATATGCCTGGACTTTAACTCCTTCTCCATTTCTTTCCTTTACTCCAGAGGGGCCTGAGACTCACATTGTTTCTCTTTCCTCTTTCATGTCTTCTTCAGAATCATATTCTCTAGTAAAGCGTGACAATCTGACGTTTCCTAAATGTACCATTGTATTGAACACTTCTGAACGTCTCCTATGGCCACTGTGAGCTTCCTCCCCAGCACACACTGCCCTCCTCTGGTGACTTACTTACATTTATTCTGCAAGGTAACTTACACATTACCTCTACAGTAATGCGTTATCAATATAGGTTACATTAGGCTACAGTAACAAATACAATGCAAATCTGTGACTTAACAAGACAGAAGTAAATTTCTTGCATTTGGAATATCCTGCATGAGTCTGAGAGATGATCTGAGGAGGTTGTCCTTTTCGTAGAGGCCTAGCGTTGCAAGATCTTTTGATCTTGCAGGAGTTGCACATCAACAATGGGAGCAGGTTCCCATTGGAGCAGATAAAGACTATGGCCACAGGGACTGGTAAAGAGAGCATGGAAAATTGTGCACTGGGCTATTAAATGCTTCTACCTGGTAGTGATATGTGTTGCATTTGATTACACTTCATTGGCATGTGTCCATGCATGTATTCAAAGAGGAATGTGCCCTGAAGGGAAGGAGAACCAGAAATCTTAGTGATTACCAGAAATCTAATGTCTACCTTGTGGGACATATTAGTAAACAGTATTAGGGAAGACAGCAGAGGAAATTCTGTGGCTATTGGTTATCATTAGTAACTTATTTACTTTGGAGATTATATAATTTCTCTCCACCTTTGTTTTCTCAGTTCTAAAAATTGGAGAAACAAGAGCACCTACCTTAAAAGAATCATTGTGAGAGTTAAAGCGCTTAGAAAAGTACCTAGCACTAATTAAGTTATCAAAAAAAAATCACCATCAATTTTTACTGTGAACTCTTCCTTGAGCTGCCTACTTTATCACCCCACCTTGCTGAATGAAGTATTTTTTCCTCCATGTTTTTACTTTTCCTGGTGTGCAATCATAAATAGGTCCCTTTATCTCGCAATTTATTATTTGTTTGGATGAGATTATGAGTTTCCGAAACCCCAAAATTTTGTCTATTCAACATTGTACTCTGGAATTTAGCACAGTGCCTACCATAGAGTAGGCAGTCCATGAATGCTTTGTGCATGAATGAATAAGGAAACAGGAATGAACGAACTTGTAGTTTCCAAGCTCTGCACTGGTGACTAATAATGTTTAGTCTTATAAACTCTTCCTATCTTTTTTGCTAAAGTTCCACCCTTCGATGATATTTGAATTCCGAAACTACTTGTAGACAAATGTTAAAAGAATGGAAGCATTTTTTGTCTGGATATTTCCATACTTACAGGTATGCTTTCCTTATTCAAGACCTCAACTATGCTACTCACGGTGGCCCACCAGCTAGCAGCCTCAGTACTGCTTGGGAGTTGTGATGCTGAGACTTACTCAGCCCACCCTAGACTTATTGAACTTCAGACTCCCCTTAGACTTACTGAATCAGAATCTACATTTTAACAAAATCCCAGGTGATTCATATGTGCATTAAAGTTTGAGAAGCGCTGGTTTACAACACTTACTGGAGCTGCCAGAATGAGTTTATGTACCGCCCCATTCATGTGGCTATGAGCTAGGGACTGAGATAATTCAGCTACAGTAAAGTTGTTTTGGTTGACATTGTTTCTTCTGGTTGATTTAATACTGAAGAAAACAACTTGCTTCAAATAGATCTAATATTAGCAGAATACGTTTAGTATTTGGGGCATCATGAATTTGGAAATGCTTTGCTTGGGAAGTTAAAGGGTTTGACAGTTAATTTGATTAGTATTGATTGACTTTTTTAGGGGGGGTCACTAAATGTAAAAAGCATACCTGAGAGAATGCGGCGGGGGGTGGGGGGGAAGGAAGTTGTGTAAGTAACAGGTGGCTTTTGTCAGATGGTTTTATGACATGTAAGGTTGAGCTATTTCTTCTATACATATAGTTGACCCTTGTAGTGTAGAAGACTTTATATTGGTTCTTCTATAAATTAGCTGATCCATATATTGTGGAAGACTTTATATAAGCTTTTTGTAAATTAGCTGACCCTTATATTGTAGAAGACCCTGTACAGGTTCTGTGAAAGAGCTCAGGCAGCTTGACTTCATGTGTGTCTATAAAATGAGTATTAATGGATCCTGGATAAAGACCTTAAAAACGTATTTTTAAGGTGTGCACAAACTGTACTCCCTACTGTAAGCATCTTTCATGTGAATGATTAATGGTGATGCTTGATGTCTGCAATGACTCAAAGCAGGAAAGAGATTTGCCACAACTAGCTCACGTATGAGTGGGGAACAATAGAGAAGCCAATAGAATCTAGCCAAAGAGTGATTTGGCATTATTTTAAAGTTTCTATTTCAAGTTTTACCCACAAGTTCTTATTTCATGATCTTCCTTGAAACTCTGTGAGAAGGAAATCTCCTATCCTCCCTCATAATAAGTAACACATTTCAGCATAGGAAATGCTAGTGCAGGATTATGTGAGGAATTTCTTTTATTTGCCAGTAAATTTTTTACAACTTTAAGGATGCTTTGGGTTGTAGGAGATAGTACAGGATACTGACAAGATTGTATATAAATGTGGTCCAGAGTTTTTTTTCAAGTAGTCGCCTCTACCTAAGAATCATCAGGCTAGATTTGATCCCCCAAATTGCTATCTTGTTCTTAGTAGCTGTACATTTCTGGGCTGCTGAGATTGTGATATTCATTTTGTTTTACTCACAGATAGAAAAGCCATTAAATATTTATTGGATAATATATTCATAAGCAAGTGATAAACATTCAATATTATCTATCAAATGAAAACACACATGCTGATTTTTATCATATTTTTCTTTCTTCTTTAGCATAGCTATTTCTGAGAAATGTACCAAACGTAAAAGAAACATGTTTACCAGGAGATACAGCTGCATCTTTTTAGTAACCAAACAAACAGTTTGCACAGCTATTTTAACCTGTTTTGACGGATTAACTGGTACTTAGGACAACAATTTCTTGAATAGTTAATTATTTTGTAATGTTATTATGAACAATATATGGAAAACATCTTTCTGTGATAAAAAAGATCAGACATAAATGATGAAATAACTGAATGGAGATATTTCTGCCTTAACATTTCATATTCATGTGTTTGCCAAAAATATTTCTATACTGTTATCTCAATGACATGGTGCTAAATATATATAATTTTTACAAAATTAAATTTTTCATGTTCATATATAGTACTTTATGTACACTGTCATATCCCTATAGTTACCAATCTATCATAGTGGCTCAAAAACAAAGTTTGTGTTTTCTCTTCTTTGCTGTTATGTGAACAACATAGCACTTGCTTAACTTAAAAAAATAGCAGGTAAATGAAGCTTTGAAGGCAATTGCTTGTTTAAGAAGTAAATGTCAATTATAAGTGAACAGAAAAGCCCAAAATAGCCAAAACAATTTTAAAAATGACAACATTGAAGATCACTTACTTTCCAATTTGAAAATTTATTTTAAAGAAATTCCAACTTTCCTACCATATCACCATGTCTGGTTCTGATGCCTGCTCTGTCTCTACCACTTGTATTTTTTGCCTTTAGTAGGCCTTGTAATTTTTTCCTTGTAGCCAGACATGATGTACCAGGTAAATAAAATTGCTTGAAATAGGCCTTTAGAAATGTGGCAGTGAGGTGTTGGGGGAGGCAAGCATCATTCTATAATTTTGTGATTAGGTCTTTCAGTGGACATGTACCACTGGATTTTGAGCTTCACAAATGTTTCTTGATTTTTAATTCCTCCTTAGGTGGTAAAGGTGGAGTTGGTTATTTCCTTCTCCCACAGGAAAAGCTGGAGCAGACTGCATTCCTCTGGAGTTTTTAGATCTCAGAGTTGTCCACACTGAGCTTCCAGCAATTCATCAATTACAGTTCAGGTTTTCCTACCTTGGCACTGATTCCTGTGATGGTTTCCTGAGTGCCTGCTCTGGTAAGCCATGACTCCCTGCATTGTCCTACCTATCTCTCCAATCCTGGGGGCTGCAGTTTGCCCTGTGTCCTCAACTCTTTTATAGATGTTAGAAAAGTTGCTGATTTTTCAATCTTTTTGCTTTTTTACTTGATGTGAGGACAGAGAGGCGACTTCCAATCTTCTCACATGCAAAACTGGACCAGAGTATTTATTAATATAACTTTATTGAAGGATATTATAAACATCATATAATTCATCTATTTAAAGCATACAATCCAATGATTTTTTATCAAATTCACCAACTTGTATAATCATTATCATAAATCAGTTTTAGAACACTTCCATTACCCTGATAATAGCTTTCATATTCTTTTACTGCTAATCCCTATCTTCATCTCCCACACCTTGCCCTAGGCAACAGCTAATTTTTTTCTCTTTCTATAGAATTTGCTTTTTCTCAATATTTCACAAAAATGAAATTATACAATATGTGATCTCTTGTGTTTAGCTTCTCTCACTTAATGGAATGTTTGAAGATTGGTTAAGAACCAAATGTCATTGATGAATGAAAAGATCCAAAATAGTTATGTCATAACATGTATCAGCAGATGTTATGTATCATTCTTTACATAACATTCTTTGTACATGATACAAAGAATGTATTATTCTTTCTTATTGCTAAATTGTATTCCATTGTGCAGGTATACCACATCGTATCTATCCATTTGCCAGCTGATGGACACTACATTGTTTCAAATTTATGGATATTATAAATAATACTGTTAAGAACATTTATGTGCAAATCTTTGTCTGGACATATGTTTTATTTTTTTCTTGGATAGACGCCTCAGAGTGGAATTCCTGGAGCATATAGCAAAGTTATGTTTAACTTTATAAGAAACTGCCTAATTGTTTTCCAAGGTCGTTGTACCACTTCATGTTCACATCATAAAGTAGGAAGCTTCCTGATCTCTATATCCTGGCCCATACCTGTTATGGTCTATCTTTTTGAGTACAGCCATTCTATTTGGTATGAAATGGTATCTCATTGTGATTTTAATTTACATTTCCCTACCAACTAATGATGTTGAGCATCTTTTCATGGGATTATCAGCCATACATACCCTGCTTTTTGTAAAAGATTCATTCAAATCTGTTGTTCATGTTTTTGTTTTGTGACTATTCAAATGTTTATATGTCATTGTTAAATTGTATATTCTGGATATACTTAAAAACTCAGATACATTTTGCATATATTTCTTTCCTTTCAGTGGTTTGCATTTTTATTTTTTGAATGATATATATTAAAGCACAAAAGTTTTGAATTTTGAGGAAATCCAACTTAGTGAATTTTTTATGAACCATGCTTTTGGTGGTGTATAGTATTTAAGAAATCTTTACCTAATCCAAGATCTCAAATATTTGCCTCTATGTTATCTTCTAAAAGTTCTATTGTTTTGGCTCTTTAAATACGTGACCCATTTTGTGTTAATTTTTGTGTATGGTGCGAGGTAACAGTCTAAGTTAATTTTTTAATTTTTTGACATATGGATATCCACTTGTTCAAGCATCATTTGTTAAAAAGTAAAATGAATTGTCTATAAATCTATAAACAAGAATATGTATATTCTTATGCCAACAGCACACCGTTTTGTTAACTGTAGTTTTATATTACTTTTTTTTTTTTTTTTTTGAGACAAGGCCTCATGCTGTCACCCAGACTAGAGTGCAGTGGCAAGATTGGGGCTCACTGTAGCCATAACTTCCCTGGCTCAGGGGATCTTCCCACCTCTGCCTCCAGAGTAGTTGGGGCTACAGGCATGTGTCACCACACCTGGTTAGTTTCTTTTTTTTTTTTGGAGAGACGGGTTTTGCCATGTTGCCCAGGCTGGTCTCAAAGTACTATGCTCAAGCAATCTGCCTGCCTTGGCCTCTGTATTAGTCTGTTTTCATGCTGCTGATAAAGACATACCCAAGACTGAGCAATTTACAAAAGAAAGAGGTTTAATTGGACTTATAGTTCCAATGACTGGGGAAGACTCACAATCGTGGTGGAAGGCAAGGAGTATAAAGTCATGTTTTATATGGATAGCTACAGGCAAAGAAAGAGAACTTGTGCAGGGGGAACTCTTCCTTTTCAAACAATCAGATCTCATGAGACTTATTCACTATCACCAGAACAGCACGGGAAGGACTCGACCCCATGATTCAATTACCTCCTACCAAGTTCCTCTCACAACATGTGGGAATTCAAGATGAGATTTGAGTGGAGACACAGCCAAACCATATCAGCCTTCCAAAGTATTAGGGTTAAAGGTGCGAGCCACTATTCCTGGCCTAGTTTTATATTACTTTTTGAAATTGAAAGGTTGAGTCTTCTCACTGTGCTCTTCTTTCTCTTTTTTTTAAATATTAATTTAATTTAAAGTTCTGGGATAATGTGCAGGGCATGCAGATTTGTTACATAGGTAAACATGTGCCATGGCAGTTTGCTGAACTTGTTGATTTCTGCCTTAATTTCATTATTTACCCAGGAGTCGTTCAGGGGTACGTTGTTCAATTTCCATGTAGTTGTGTGGTTTTGAGTGAGTTTCTTAATCTTGAGTTCTGATTTGATTGTGCTGCAGTCTGAGAGACTATTTGTTATGATTTCAGTTGTTTTGCATTTGCTGAGAAGTGTTTTACTACCAATTATGTGATTGATTTTAGAGTAAGTGCCATGTAGTGGTAAGAAGGATGTATATTCTGTTATTTTGGGTGGAGAATTCTGTAGATATCTGTCAGGTGCACTTAATCCAGAGCTGAGTACAGCTCCAGTATTGAGAGACTTTTTTTGTGAGTTTATTAAGTGATCTTTGTTGGTTTAAAATCTGTTTTGTCAGAAACTAGGGTTGTAATCCTTCCTTTTTTTCTGCTTTCTACTAGTTTGGTAAATTTTCTTCTATCCCTTTATTTTGAACCTATGTGTGTCTTCGAACATGAGTTGGGTCTCTTGAATACAGCACACCAATGAATCTTGACTCTTTATTCAGCTTGCCATTCTGTCTTTTAATTGGGGCATTTAGCCCATTTATATTTAAGATTAATATTTTTATGTGTAAATTTGATCTTGTCATCATGATGCTGAACATAAACTGAAGTATGTTTTCCAACTTGGTTCTGTTCTCCCTGTCACTTTCAGGTACCCCAGTCAGTCACAGGTTCAATCTTTTTACATAATCTGATACATAGTTCTTGGAGGTTTTGTTCATTCTTTTTTATTCTTTTTTTTTTGAAATAATCTTGTCTACCTGTCTTATTTCAGTATGTTAGTCTTCAAGCTCTGAAATTCTTTTTTCCTGCTTGGTCTATTCAGTTATTGATACTTATGGTTGCATTGTGAAGTTCTTGTATTGTGTTTTTCAGCTCCATCAGGTCATTTATGTTCCTCTCCAAACTGGGTTATTCTGGTTAACAGCTCCTGTGATGTTTTATTACGGCCCTTAGCTTCTTGGCATTGGGTTAGAACATGCTGCTTTAGTTCAGTGAAGTTTACTATTACCCACTTTTTGAAGCACACTTCTGACAATTCATCCATCTCAGCCTCCACCCAGTTCTGTGTCCTTGCTGGAGAGGTATTGCCTTCATCGGGAGAAGAGGCACTCTGGCTTTTTGAGTTTTCAGAATTTTTTTGTTGATTCTTTCTCGTCTTTGTGAGTTTATCTAGTTTTGATTTTTGAAGTTGCTGACCTTTGGATAGAGTTTTTGTGGGGACACTTTTTTGATGATGGAGTTGTTGTTGCTTTCTGTTTGTTTGTTTTTCTTTTACCAATCAGGCCCCTCTTCCATAGGGCTGCTGTGGTTTGCTTGGGGTCCACTCCAGATCCTATTCTTCTGGGTCCCTCCTACACCTGAGAGTGTTACCAGTGGAGGCTGCAGAACAGCAAAGATGGCTGCCTGCTTCTTCCTCTGGGATCTCTGTCCCAGTGGGACACCAACCTGATGCTGGCAGGAACACTCCTGTATAACGTGTCTGGTGACATCTGCTGGGTGGATCTTACCCAGTCAGGAGGCATGGGATGTGGGGCTCCCTTAATGAAGGACTCTGGCTGCCCCTTGGTGGAGTGGGTGCACTGGACTGGGGAAAATCCTACTTGTCTGGGCTGCCTGGATCCCTCAGAGTCAGCAGGGGGAAAGACTAAGTCTGCTGATCCATGGAGACCATGGCCACCGCTCCCCCTAGGTGCTCAGTCCTAGGGAGTTCAGAATTCTGTCCCTAAACTCTTGGCTGGAGTTGCTGAAATTCCTGCAGGAAAGCCCCACCTGGTGAAGAGGGATGCATCAGGGTCTGGTCGAAAGAGGCAGTCAGGCCATGATCAGCCACAGCCACTGTGCTGCATTGTGGGTAATTCCTTTTCGGTCCAAACTGCCCAGTTACCCTGACACCAGCAAGGGAAAAAATGGAAGACTGGAGCTGCAGTGCCATCCCTCCCTCCAGGAGCTCAGTCACCTTAGGCAGCAGGTAGTCACAGTGACGATGTCTGTTCCTTCCCTGTGGAGCCCCATAGTCTTAAACAGTATCCAGCAGAGTGGCTGCTGAGAATCTGCATAGCTTAGTGCTTGAAACCCAAAGCCCTGGTGGCTGGCATAGATTCACAAGGAGGATCTCCTGATCCATGGGTTTCATAGATCCATGAAAAAAGTGTGATTTCCTAGTCAAAGTAGCACAATCACTCACCGCCTCCCTTGGCTTGGGGTGGGGTCTCTTCTTGCCTCTGTGTGGCACCCAGGTGGGCCTTACCACCCTGTTTTTCCTCACTCTCTGTGGGTTGTGCCAACTGCCTAGTCAGTCCCAGTGAGAGAACCTGGATACCTCAGTTGCTGGTGCAGGATTCACTCATTATTTTTGTTCTTTTCAGTAAGAGCTGCCAACCATAGCTGTATCTAGTCGTCCATTTTGGCCCCTCCTTACTTGTGCTATTCTTTTCAGAATTGTTTTGTCTATTCTTGACATTTTGCAATTTCATATACATTTTAGGATTATCTTCTCAATTTATGCCCCAAAAAAGCCCACTAGAATTTTGATAGATGTTGTGCTGAAGCTATAGATCAGTTTTGGGAGAATACAGTCTTAATGGTATTGAATATTTCAATTAATGTATAAGGAAAGTCTTCCTAATAATTTAGAAATTAATTTTCTTTAGCAATGTTTGTAATTGTTAGTGTACAAGTCTGTCACTACTTATGTTAAATTTATTTCTATGTATTTATAAATATACATGTATATATTTATCACATCTGAGTATTTTGGGGTCTATTATGATCAGAGGTGGTTTTTAAACTGTGCATCCAGATATTAACAGTGCTTATGTATGATAATGTAATAAGAAGTGCAATTTTATTTTTAAAGTTTGACCATATTTTCCAAAATTTCCAAAACGTTCATAATTATTTTGAAGTTGGTGACATCCCAAACATAATAAATCAACAATATAAAAAAAGAAAGGGAAAACCTTAGCAATAATATTAAAGCTATTACATATTGCACGCTTACTATGTACCAGGATTTTTTCTAAGCACTTTACATGTTTTACCTCACTTAAACCTGTCAATGACCTTGTGACTTAGGTCTATTTTCATGTCTGTTTTATTGATATAAAAACTAAGGCACAAAGTAACTAAGTGATTTGCTTAAAGTCTCAAAGTTAGTAAATGATAGAGCAGTATTTTGAACTGGCTCTTGATCCTATGCTCTTAACCACTTAATATTGAAATAAAATCCATCAAAATATTAATAGTAGATACCTCTGAGTAGGTTATAATAGGTTTTCTAAATTCAAAATGCTTTTCCGAATTTACCAAATGAATATTAATACTTCTGTAATTATAGTGTTTTAAAAAACCACGAATAATTTAGTGATGAACTCTCTTCATGGAATATTTCTGTTTACCTGATAGATCAGCTTGAAACTTACAGTCATCAATGGTGATTCAATGAGAAAAAATCTCTTGTGTTTCTCTATAAAATACCTATTCTGTCATAAAAAATTTAAACTTAGAACTTGTGTTACTTTAAGAAAACCACATATAATTTCAATAGCTATTATCAGTAGGGTAACGCAAAGTGCACATTCACATATTCCATAAATATAAGAAAAGGAAATTCAAATATTTTTAAACAATTTATTTTTAAAAAAGACATGCAACTGATTTTCTTTTATTCATATACAGTTAAACAAATTTTATGTAACATTTCAATTGACATTTTCCTTCAAGTGTCTTCTGTTTTTGTGTCCTGTTAGTGGACAGGCTTTTTAATGTCCCAAAGTCATAAGGTCATTGGAAAAGCATTGTATCCTACAATAAAAAAATACTACCTCTCTAGCTGTTTTGCTCAGCAAAAGCATAGGGCATGGTGTCTTTTAGAGACATTGCTCCTGAGATGAGAATAAAAGATTTTGACATTTTATTATAGCATTCATGAGTCAGAGGAACTTCATTTATTTTAGGTAGAAGGCAAAAGAGCAAATTGCCTATTTTCAGTAATTCAAGAGTGACTGGAGTTACCTAGAACTTGCCAGTCAATAGTTTCTTAATAATGTTTCCCATTTAGAAGAACTATTGTTTCACTTGTCTTTAAAATATCAGTGGCCCTTGGCTAGCAATTTGAATACACATACATTGCACACACACAACTGTATGACCATAGGCACTGGTGAACTATAGTCATAAAGAGCACTACAACATTGTGTGAAAATTTTTCTCCTCTAATGGATAGGACATATTCTTCAAACTGAGAAATAATTCAGAAATTGACTCTTGTTTTCTTTAATTACACTTTAAGTTCTGGGAGACATGTGCAGAATGTGCAGGTTTGTTATACAGGTATACAAGCGCCATGGTGGTTTGCTGCACCAATCAACCCATCATCTACAATAGGTATTTTTCCTAATGCTATCCCTTCCCTAGACCCCACCCCCCAATAGGCCCTGGGGTGTGATGTTCCCCTCCCTGTGTCCATGTGTTCTCATTATTCAACTCCCACTTATGAGTGAGAACATGAGGTGGTTGGTTTTCTGTTCCTATATTAGTTTGCTAAGAATGATGGTTTCCAGCTTCATCCGTATCTCTGCAAAGGACATTAACTCATCTTTTTATGGCTGCATAGTATTTCATGGTGTATATGTGCCACATTTTCTTTATCTAGTCTATCATTGATGGGTATTTGGATTGATTCCAAGTCTTTCCTATTATGAATAGTGCTACAATAAATATATGTGTGCATGTGTCTTTATAGTAGAATAATTTATAATCCTTTGGGTACATACCCAGTAATGGGATTGCTGGATCAAATGGTATTTCTAGTTTTAGATCCTTGAGTAATCGCCACACTGTCTTTCACAATGGTTGAACAAATTTACAGCCCCACCAACGGTGTAAAAGTATTCCTATTTCTCCACATCCTCTCCAGCATCTGTTGTTTCCTGACTTTTTAATGATCGCCATTCTAACTGCCATAATATGGTCTCTCATAGTGGTTTTGATTTGCATTTCTCTAATGACCAGTGATGATGAGCATTTTTTCATGTGTCTGTTGACTGCATAAATGTCTTCTTTTGCAAAGTGTCTGTTCGCATCCTTTGCCCACTTTTTGATGGGGTTGTTTGTTTCTTTCTTCTATATTTGTTTACGTTCCTTGTAGATTCTGGATATTAGCCATTTGTCAGATGGATAGATTGCAACAATTTTCTCCCATTCTGTAGGCTGCCTGTTCACTCTGATGATAGTTTCTTTTACTCTGCAGAAGCTCCTTAGTTAAATTAGATCCCATTTGTCTATTTTGACTTTTGTTGTAGTTGCTTTTGGTGTTTTAATCATGAAGTCTTTACCCATGCCTGTGTCCTGAATGGTATTGCCTAAGTTTTATTCTAGGGTCTCCATGGTTTTGGTTCTTACATTTAAGTCTTTAATCCATCTTGAATTAATTTTTGTGTAAGGTGTAAGGAAGGGGTTCAGTTTCAGTTTTCTGCATATGGCTAGCCTGTTTTCCCAACACCATTTATTAAATAGGGAATCCTTTCCCCATTGCTTGTTTTTATCGGGTTTGTCAAGGATCATATGGTTTTAGATGTGTGTGTTATTTCTGAGGCCTCTGTTCTATTCCGTTGGGTTATATATCTGTTTTGGTACCAGTAGGATTCCCTATTTAATAAATGGGACAAATCAGGACAAATTGATATTTTTGGCAGATTTGTCAAAAACAGATGGTTGATCAGATGGTTGTAGATGTGTGGTGTTATTTCTGATGCCTCTGTCCCATTTCATTGCTCTCTATATCTGTTTTGGTACCAGTACCATGCTGTTTTGGTTGCTGTAGCCTTGTAGTATAGTTTGAAGTCAGGTAGCATGATGCCTCCAGCTTTGTTCTTTTTGCTTAAGATTGTCTTTGCTATACAGACTCTTTTTTGGTTCCATATGAAATTTAAAGTAGTTTTTTCTAATTCTGTGAAGAAAGCCGATGGTAGCTTGATGGGGATAGCATTGAATCTATAAATTACTTTGGGCAATATGACCATTTTCATGATATTGATTCTCCCTATCCATGAGTATGGAATGTTTTTCCATTTTTTTGTGTCCTCTCTAATTTCCTTGAGCAGTGATTTGTAGTTCTCCTTGAAGAGGTCCTTCACTTTTTTGTAAATTGTATTCCTAGGTATTTTATTCTCTTTAGAGTAATTGTGAATGGGAGTTTACTCATGATTTTGCTCTCTGTTTGTCTATTATTGGTTTATAGGAATGCTTGTGAGTTTTCCACATTGATTTTGTATTCTGAAAGTTTGCTGAAGTTGCTTATCAGTGTAAGGAGATTTTGGGGGGAGATGATGGGGTTTTCTAAATATACAATCATGTTAACTGCAAACAGAGACAATTTGACTTTCTGTCTTCCTAGTTGAATACCCTTTATTTCTTTCTCTGGCCTGATTGCCCTGGCCAGAACTTCCAATACTATGTTGAATAGGAGTGGTAAGAGAGGGCATCTTTGTCATATGTCAGTTTTCAAAGAGACTGCTTCTAGCTTTTGCCCGTTCAGTATAATATTGGCTTGGGTTTGTCATAAATAGCTCTTATTATTTTGAGATACGTTCCATCAATACCTAGTTTATTGAGAGGTTTTAGCATGAAAGGGTGTTGAATTTTATTGAAGGCCTTTTCTGCATCTATTGAGATAATCATGTGGTTTTGTCATTGGTTCTGTCATTGGGTGCATATATGTTAAGGATAGTTAGCTCTTCTAGTTATATTGATCCCTTTATCATTATGTAATGCCTTTCATTTTCTTTTTTGATCTTTGTTGGCTTAAGGTCTGTTTTATCAGAGACTAGGATTGCAACCCCTGCTCTTTTTACTCTCCATTTCCTAGGTAGATATTCCTCCATCCCTTTGTTTTGAGCCTATGTGTGTCTTTGCACATGAGATGGGTCTCCTGAATACAGCACACTGATGGGTCTTGACTCTTTATCCAATTTGCTAGGCTTTGTCTTTTAATTGGGACATTTAGCCCATTTACATTTAGGGTTAATATTGTTATGTGTGAATTTGATCCTGTCATTATGATTCCAGCTGGTTGTTTTGCCCATTAGTTGCTGTTATTTGCCCGTTAGTTGATGCAGTATCTTCATAGTGTCAGTGGTCTTTACAAAGTGGTATGTTTCTTCAGTGGCTGATACCAGTTTTTCCTTTCCATATTTAGTGCTTCTTTGAGGAGCTCTTGTAAGGCAGGCTTGGTGGTGACAAAAAAATCTCTAAGCATTTGCTTGTCTATAAAGAATTTTATTTCTCCTTCTCTTATGAAAGTTAGTTTGGCTGGATACAAAATTCTGGCTCGAAATTTTTCTACTTTACGGATGTTGAATATTGACTCTCACTTCTTCTAGCTTGTAGGTTTTCTGCAGAATGATTTGCTGTTAGTCTGATGAGCTTCTCTTTGTGAGTAACCTGACCTTACTCGCTGGCTGCCCTTAACATTTTTTCCTTAATTTCACCCATGGTGAATCTGACGATTATGTGTCTTGGGGTTTCTCTTCTTGATGAGTATCTTTGTGGTGTTCTCTGTATTTTCTGAATTTGAATGTTGGCCTGTATTTTTAGATTGGGGAAGTTCTCCTGGATGATAACCTGCAGTATGTTTTCCAACTTGGTTCCATTCTCCCCATCACTTTCAGGTACACTAATCAAATGTAGGTTTGGTCTTTTCATATAGTCCCATATTTCTTGGAGGCTTTGTTCAGTCCTTTTTATTCTTTTTTCTCTAATCTTGTCCTCATGCTTTATTTCATTAATTTGATCTTCAGTCTCTTATATCCTTTCTTTCACTTGATTGATTTGGCTATTGATACTTGTGTATGCTTCATGAAGTTCTCATGCCGTGTTTTTCAGCTCCATTAAGTCATTTATGTTTTTATATAAACTGGTTACTCTTTTTAGCAATTCCTCTAATCTTTTTTCAAGGTTCTTAGGTTCCTTGCATTGGGTTAGAACATGCTCCTTTAGCACACAGGAGTTTGTTATTTCCCACCTTCTGAAGCCTACTTCTCTCAATTCGTCAAACTCAATCTCCATCCACTTTTGTTCCCTTGCTGGTAAGGAGTTGTGTTCCTTTGGAGGAGAAGAGGTGTTCTGGTTTTTGGAATTTTCAGCCTTTTTGTGCTGGTTTGTGCTCATTTTCATGGATTTTTCTACTTGTGGTCTTTGATGTTGGTGACCTTTGGATGGGCTTTTTTGTGGATGTCCTTTTTGTTGATATTGATGCTATTCCTTTCTCTTTGTTAGTTTTCCTTCTAATACTGAGGCCCCTCTGCTGCGGGTCTGCTGGGAGGTCCATTCCAGACTCTGTTTGCCTGGGTATCTCCAGCAGAGGTGCAGAACAGAAAAGATTGCTGCCTGTTCCTTCCTCTGTAAGCTTCATCCCAGGGGGGCACCCACCAGATGCCAGCCAGATCTCTCTTGTATGATGTATCTGTCAGCCTCTCCAGTCAGGAGACACAGGGGTCAGGGATCCACTTGAGGAGGGAGTCTGTCCCTTAGCGGAGCTTGAGCACTGTGTTGGGAGATCCACTGCTCTCTTCACAGCCAGCAGGCAGGAATGTGTAAGTCTGCTGAAGATGTGCCCACAGTCATCCCTTCCCCGAGGTGCTCTGTCCCAGGGAGATGGAGGTTTTATCTATAAGCCCCCGACTGGGGCTGCTGTCTTTCTTTCAGAGATGCCCTGTCCAGAGAGGAGGAATCTAGAGAGGCAGTCTGGCTACAGTGACTTTGTAGAGCTGCAATGGGCTCCACCCAGTTTGAACCTGCAGCTTTGTTTACACTGTGAGGAGAAAACCACCTACTCTAGCCTCGGTTATGGCAGACACCCTTCACACCACCAAGCTCAAGTGTCCTAGGTAGACTTCAGACTGCTATGCCAGCAGCGAGAATTTCAAGGCAGTGGATCTTAGCTTGCTGGGCTCCTGGCGGTTGGGATCCACTGAGCTAGACCACATGGCTCCCTGGCTTCAGGCCCCTTTCCAGGGGAGTGAATGATTCTGTCTTGCTGGCATTCCGGGTGCCACTGGGGCATGAAAACAAAAATCAAAACAAACAGCAAAATAAAAAACCTCCTGCAGCCAGCTTGGTGTCTGCCCAAATAGCTGACCAGTTTTGTGCTTGAAACCCAGGGCCCTGGTTGCGTAGGCACCCAAGGGAATCTCCTGGTCTGCGGGTTGGGAAGACCATGTGAAAAGCATAATATATGGGCTAGAATGCACCGTTCCACACAGCACTGTCCCTCAAGGCTTCCCTTGGCTATTGGAGGGAGTTCCCCAACCCCTTGTGCTTCCTGGGTGAGGAGATGCCTTGCCCTGCTTCAACTCACTCTCTATGGGCTACACCTGCTGTCTAACCAGTCCCAGTAAGATGAACTGGGTACCTCAGTTGGAAATGCAGAAATCACCTGCCTCTTGCGTTGATTTGCTGGGAGTTGCAGACTGGAGCTGTTCCTATTCAGTCATCTTGCCCAAATTTCTTTCCAGAAATTGACCTTTAAATGTAAAATAACTAGAGTTTCAAGTCTCTATCGAGTTTAATGTTTAAAGGTGAAAAAAAGTCTTGAGATCTATTTGATATTAAATCAGTGTTATAGGCACAATGATATAGGCTGACTCAACTTGCTCATATATACAATTAAGTGCATGCATACTGTTCTGCATCTGCTTTAATTTTAAAGGAAAACAATAGAATAATAACTGGAAACCTGTAAGAAAATATTTTGCCCACCTTAATCTCCAAGTCATATTTTAAAGCCTTATGTAAATAGAAAGCTGTGTTCCCTCTTGGGCTTATTTGGACCACATGGAATTATGGACCTAAAACTTATGTAAATTCAGAAAGCATTTCAATTATCCTGTATCTGTACAGGCCAAGAAGAAGCAAGTCTTAGTATGGCAAATGTAGTCAGTAGGATTCACCACTGCTGCTCTCAACAATCCATATAAATTGCTGCATAATTAGCCCAGCTGCAATAATCCATCGATCATGAAGACAAGCTGCAGAGAACCAAAGCCATTGATTTTGCCTGCTGTGGAGTGCTTTGCTAACCATGTGCAGACCTGGATTTCAACACAGGGGAATGCAGAGCCCACCATGTGGCTTGCTTCTGCATTGGCAAACAGTGCAGTAACAATTAAAAAGGGAATTCTGAACAACCGGAAATGACTGTTTTCAGAAGCCTGAAAGTACATGGGGTGTCCTTGGAACTAGAGCTATCTGAGAGGCCCACATTTCCTATTACTGCTGATTAGGAAGATAGAATTAATTAATGCCTCTCTTTGTCAAGACCCCCTTAAGAGAAAAGAAGAGTGACTTAGGGATGATAGTGGTAGTAAAAGAGACCACATGTTGTTTTTATAAAAAAACATGGAAAGAAAAATTTTGAGTGATATTAATAACTTGGGAAAAAATGTAATCTCAGAAAGCTAACCTGGAAGCCATCCAAAACTTATTTTTAGAATCAAACATGCCAGACACATTTAGACAAAACCAATATTCTAACTCATCAAAGATAGAAACTTTGCAACTATATGCTGGAGACCTAACCTCAAAAATATATGTAACAGTTGTTTTAGAACAAAATGCATATTTTATTGGTGGCAAAATTTACCAATTTAACAAAAATGTCAAGTACAAATAAAATGGAGTCCTTACCTTCCTTACCTATACTATATTCAAATTGATATAAATCATGCATAAGATCAAGAATATAATCTGTGATAGACCAGTTATTAGGAAAATTCAACATAGTTTGACAAAGCTACTATTTTCTCCACGCTCCTTTTAAACTCTGGTATGACCAGCACAGAAGGGTCCTAGGGTAGTAAGGATAAATTTAATCTGCATGTAATTTATTGATAGAAAAAAAACTTTTTGAAATTGAATTACATGTAGAAATAAGCAGCATCATTTGTTTTGTATTAGATTCTTCAGAAAAATCTTAAAATCAAACGCAAAGACACCAGAGTAAGTCAAGGGGTTTGAAAAAAAAGAGATTTATTAATTAGGGTAGACCCAGTTAGCTGAGAATGGATCAGCACAATTAATATCCTTTTGGAAACAAGAAGAAATATTTGAATCAGAAAAAATACACAGCCTTGTTCATGCATCTGATTTAAAAGGAAGGTTCAAGATATTGTTCAGTTTCTGGATATGACTTGATAAATACTAATATCAAGTCATACCAAGAAACTACAGTTTATAAGAGAGGAAATGGATTTATTTGAGAATTTGGAATAGTAATTTATTTAGATTAATGCCACTAAGACTTATTTATCAATATATCGTGAGACTTGATAAAAGATATCACTGAGATTGGATATCTTGTCAGTGCCCGAGATCTTTCTGTGGGGTAAGTGCTGTGAAGACAGAAGAAGGGGTAGGAAATGCTCAACCTCATAAGCATAAAACTACATGCAGTTAGTATTACCAGGACAGGCACACAGAAATGCTCCAGGAAAGTAGTTCTTATTGAGGAACAGTTTTAATACCAAATAATGGGATGGTAGATATTTATCTAATGGATGATATGAACAATCTAAGAGCTGTCAGTGTAAGGACATTTAGCAAGACAGATAGGTTGACATCAGGGAATCCTGTCAGCAGGTAGCAGGGTTCTGATCACAGGAAGTGTCCAGGGAGAGAACTGTCATGGATAGTGCAGACTGGCTTGCTCAGAATTGATTCCCACCTCTTTCTAGTGCACCTTTCTATACCACAGAGGCTGTGGAGCTAAAATGTGCATTTCCCACATTTCTGGATGTAATTTATGCTCTGCCAACCAAACAGACTCACATAAGACTTAAATCTAGAACTGAAATAAAAACGAAGGAAAACTCAACAACATAAAACCCAAAACTCTAATCAAAAATGGAAAATGGACGTCAATAGACATTTCTGCAAAGAAGATATACAAATGGCCAATAAGAACATGAAAAGACGCGCAATGTCACTAATCACCAGGGAAACGCAAATCAAAACTACAATTTGATATCCCCTCACACCCATTAGGATAGCTACTATTGATAAAATAGAAAATAAATGTTAGTGATGATGTGGAGAAATCAGAACACTTGTGCACGGTTGGTGGGAATGTAAAATGATACAGTGCTGTGGAAAACAGTATGGCAGCTCCTCAAAAAATTAAAAATAGAATTATCATATGATCCAGTGATTCAATTTCTGTATATACATATAAATGAATCAAAAGCAAGGCTTTGAGATATTTGCACACTCATGTTCATAGCAGCATTAGTCACAATAGCTAAAATATGGAAGCAAACCAAGTATCCACTGATGAATAAATGCTGCAAAATATGGTATATACATATAAGAGAATATCATTCAGCCTTCAAAAGGAAGGAAATTCTGACATGCACTACCACATAGATGAACCTTGAGGACATTATGCTAAGTGAAATAAGCCAGTCACCAAAAGACAAATACCACATGATTCCACATATATGAGGTACTTAGTCAATACCATAAGAGACAGTAGGTAGAAGGGTGGTTATGAGGGGCTGCGGGGAAGGGGAGATGAATAGTAAGTTAGTGTTGAATGAGTAGGGAGTTCTAGTTTTATAAAATGAAAAGTTATGCAGATGGATGTTGGTGATGGTCGTGTAACAGTGTTAATTTTACCCAAATTTTAAAAATTTGACAAAAAACAGAGGGAAAGGTGGCATGAGGTCCCTACTTTTGCTAGTGCAGATCAAAGTGGTAGTGCTTCAATCTTGAGCTAGCAGCTGTCATCATGGGTTCTTGATTTATCAGGCGGCTTCCTGATTATGACCATGGCAACAGCATTTTGGGTGGTCCATTTCAGCATCATGATTTAAGAGATTTTTCTGGAAGATCAGTCTAAAGTCTCTTCAGTTTATAAACCATTTTATACGCCATTTCACAACTCATAAAACAAATTTCTTTCTGTTGACACAACCTAGAGTGGCTTTTGCTCTGTACAATTAAACCTTAATAGAGTAATTGTTGTCTCTACTGGTTGCAAGCAACAGACTCTCAAAGAAATGAGCTTCTGTGATTGGTTAGCTCACCGGTTTGAACTGAAGACAGCTAAGATTCTCTGAGCATTATAACTGGTACATGCTGATAATATATTAACTTAAATAATCACCTGGGGTTGTTTAGAATAAGAAATCTATCAAAGGTGGTGTTTTGAAGTGTTAAGTAACGCTGATCATTACGGGTAAAATAAGGAATGTAATGATAGTTGTGTGTGTGTGTGAGGTACTGAAGTTTTTCCTCTGTTTCAAAAAGCTTAAAGAAAAAAATGATAAAGTAAGATCTCAAGTTATTTGTTTAAAGCACGGTCAGATAATCAAGGAAATTCTGTGGTTTCCTTGAAGAATCTCTTCTGTCTTATAGTTGTTGAACTGACAGAGCCAAAAAGCAGAACCCCAGTGTCATTCTTAAGTTGCTGAACTGCAAGGCAGGATGAATTCATACATTTAGAAAGTGTTTATTGTGAGCATTAGGACTTTTATTGGAAAGAATGGGACCAGGAAAACTGAACCAGGGACATGTGATAAATTCTTATGTCTCCAAGTACCTTAAAAACTCAAATTTCACTAAGTATTTCTTAGTGAAATATTTTATTTTATTTTTTATTATACTTTAAGTTCTGGGGTACATGTGCACAACATGCAGGTTTGTTACATATGTATACATGTGCCATGTTGGTGTGCTGCACCCGTTAACTCGTCATTTACATTAGGTATATCTCCTAATGCTATCTCTCCCCCCTCCCCCTACCCCATGACAGGTCCCAGTGTGTGATGTTCCCCACCCTGTGTCCAGGTGTTCTCATTGTTCAATTCCCACCTATGAGTGAGAACATGTGGTGTTTGGTTTTCTGTCCTTGTGATAGTTTGCTCAGAATGATGGTTTCTAGCTTCAGCCATGTCCCTACAAAGGACATGAAGTCATCCTTTTTTATGGCTGCATGGTATTCCATGGTGTATATATGCCACATTTTCTTAATCCAGTCTATCATTGATGGACATTTCGGTTGGTTCCAAGTTTTTCCTATTGTGAATAGTGCCGCAATAAACATACATGTGCATATGTCTTTATAGCAGCATGATTTATAATTTTGGGGTATATGCCCCATCACGGGATGGCTGGGTCAAATGGTATTTCTAATTTTAGATCCTTGAGGAATCTCCACACTGTCTTCCACAATGGTCGAACTAGTTTACAGTCCCACCAACGGTGTAAAAGTGTTCCTGTTTCTCCACATCCTCTCCAGCACCTGTTGTTTCCTGACTTTTTAATGATCACCATTCTAACTGGTGTGAGATGGTATCTCATTGTGGTTTCAATTTGCATTTCTCTGACGGCCAGTGGTGATGAGCATTTTTTCATGTGTCTGTTGACTGCATAAATGTCTTCTTTTGAGAAGTGTCTGTTCATATCCTTTGCCCACTTTTTGATGGGGTTGTTTGATTTTTTTCTTGTAAATTTGTTCAAGTTCTTTGTAGATACTGGCTATTAGCCATTTGTCAGATGGGTAGATTGTAAAAATTTTCTCCCATTCTGTAGGTTGCCTGTTCACTCTGATAGTAGTTTCTTTTGCTGTGCAGACGCTCTTTAGTCTAATTAGATCCCATTTGTCAATTTTGGCTCTTGTTGCCATTGCGTTTGGTGTTTTAGTCATGAAGTCCTTGCCCATGCCTATGTCCTGAATGGTATTGCCTAGGTTTTCTTCTAGGGTTTTTATGGTTTTAGGTCTAACATTTAAGTCTTTAATCCATCTTGAATTAATTTTTATGTAAGGTGTAAGAAAGGGATCCGGTTTCAGCTTTCTACATATGGCTAGACAGTTTCACCATACGCAAATCAATACATGTAATACATCATATAGACAGAACCAAAGACAAAAACCACATGATTATCTCAATAGATGCAGAAAAGTCCTTTGACAAAATTAAATATTTATTGAAAACAGAAGCAAACCTGTTTCCTGTTTTATGAAGCTGTTTCTTCTTGGCCTGAGGGCCCTGCAGTAACCTCACTGGAGGGAGTTAACCCACAAGGAGGTGTCAATCCTCTCTACATGCCCTACCCTCTAGCATTTCCTTCCAATCCTTAACTATAATCAAATCCAGCATGCTGATGTGGTGGCAAACAAACACCAAGTCAAAGCTGAAAGGATAAGTCTTACCCAACAAAAAGAATCACAAGAATTTGCTCATTTGCGATGGCAAAAACCTGGAATATGTGTGGCAATGGATTTCAGTGGCTCCAAACCAGGAAGGGAGAAGCTTAATTTTAGATTGGGTTGAATATTTTGCATTGAGTGCACTTGCCAGAGATTCTGGGTTCAGTATGCTCACTTGAGCAGCTCAGAGTGTTTGATAGAAATGTGGGTGCATTGGCAGTCAATGCTTAAGTTACGATGCCAGAAATTTCTTGAGATAATGTAGAGAAATGGATGCAAACACAAGGAAACATTGGGGTATATTTATCACATGCAAATCACTCATCTATACCTAATCATGCCTCACAAGAGGGCCCAGAAGTTACCTTCTTCATTGAGGCACTACTTTCATCAAGAAATAACTTGATAAGTATCAGAATGGCTGTCCTCTGCAGTCCAGACCTGACGGTTGTAGGAGCAGCTACCAAAGAAAAGGATTCTTTGATTTCCACAGTGGGATGGGGACCCAGGAAGCAGAATGATTTCTATGAGGAGATAGGGGCCCAGATGGCAGAATGCAAAAGACAGCACAATGACAGGGTTCAAAGACAGAGGCAAAGTAGGTGTGGTTACTATAATATAGCAGATAGTAGAGTTTGAGAGATGATCACAAGGTTTGACTGGGAGTGGCTAATGGAGTGAGAAGTTTCTAGGACCAAAAGAGGTATGTAGCCATTATCATCCCCTTTGATCTGTATAAACTGAAACCAAAGCAAAAACAAAACTCTAGGTGATCTGAGGAAATACGATGAAGAGTTATGCCCTATTACTGGTTCATACACCCATCACCCATAAATGACAGGGAAGCCAGGAACTCTTGAGGAAGTACCCTATGACAGTGCCACAAGCATGTACTGTATGTCTTCATTCTCATCATCTTCTGAAAAGGGCTTGTAGTCGTCTTTCAGCAAAATGAACCACTTAGCTCTCTGGGGAATTATTGACATGAGTTCTAGCTAATATCAACCCTGGGGGACCCAGAATGCCACTGTGGTCCTCTACTTTGAGGAGGCTTATAGGGGTCAGGGAGTCTAAGTGGGGATTTTGTCTATGTTTGCTTCACAGTGGGACAATGTGGACTCATTGGTGAATTATTCTGTGTTTACTGTCCTAGTTTCCATTTGTATAGTTGGAATAGACATACTCGTCAACATCTCCACATTGGCTTTCTGATTCATAGAGTGAAGGCTTTGAAGGGCCAGAGAAAGCCTCTGTGCTAAGGGCACTACCAAAATGCCACATACTTGGAGGGGTTGTAGAGATCAGGGTTGCTATTAAGCAGTTGGAAAAGGTAGGGATCATAATTCTTATTACATCCACCAATTTCCCCGCATCCTCATTAGGTTCTTGCATCCTCATTAAGCTTTCCCATTTGACGGGTGAGAAAATAGATGGGTCTTGGGAATAATAGCAATGGATTATCACAGACTTAATGAGAGAGTGATTCCCGTTGAAGCCACTGTTCCATATGTGGTTTATCTTCTGGAGCCAGTCGGCACAGATTCTGATGCCTGATATACAGAGTTATCTATCAAGTTGGCAAATGCTTTTTAAAAAAATACCTCAATAAAAAGAGACCACAGAAGTAATTTTCTTTCAACTGGCAGGAACAGTAATGGACTAAGGGCTACATCAACTCTTTGGCTCTGTGTGACAATTTAGTGCAGGGATTGGCAAACTTTTCCTGTAAAGGGCCAAATAGTAAATATTTTGGGCTTTGTAGGCCACATATGGTCTCTATTGCTGCTTCTTCTTCTTCTTCTTCTTCTTCTTCTTCTTCTTCTTCTTCTTCTTCTTCTTCTTTCTTCCTCACAAAACCAAAACCACTCTTAGCTTGCAAGATTTACAAAAATGGGGTGCAGGTCACATTCAACTTCCAGACTGTAGTTTGCTGACCCCTAGCTTAGCTCCTAGGGACTTTGGCCTCCTCACCAGTCTACAGAACATCCAACTGTTCCATTACTTTGACACAACTATTAGTATGGAATCCGATGAGCAGAAGGTAGCTTAGATGTCTTAATAAGACACTTTGATGTCAAAGGTGAAAGACAAATCCTTTGAAAGTTCAATAACCTGTCCAAGACACAAAGCCAATTTTCAAAAAGGTGTTTTTAATGTGGGGGTTCACCAACAAGGAAAAATGTAGTCAGTAGAACTGGACACAGGCTCTGGGAGGGATGAACAATAAATGTCTCAAATCTGGCTCTTCCAGTATCATGTGGCTGTCTTCAACACCCTCTCATCAAGTGCCTTTGGAACTGAGAAGTGTCAAATGGCTTGGCTGCAAGGAGAGGAGAAATGCAGTGGCCAGGAACTGCAGGCTTTGATAAAACAAGTCTCTGCAATATTGATTCTGAGCCTCTTCACCAGTAAGCCGTTTGGATTGGGAATATTGTCTGTCATTGAGATAGAAGCCAGTCACTTTTACCTTTAATTTTATTCCTCAGATTCCCAGAAAAAAAATCTACCTACAGGTGATATAAAAATAGCTACATCTCAAGAAAATTTAAAAGAAAGAAACATTCAGAGATTGCTGAAAACTATGTAATTATGTAATTGTGCAAGTAGGAATGACTTTTCTTCTCTATTCATTTTAAGAACAGTTTAAATTGGCTTGTACATTATAAAAATTTAGTCTTTCATCAATACTTGGATAAATAAACTGCAGCCTCCCTGGAATATAGATTATCAAGAGACAATCAAGCTGTGGTTTACTATTTCACGTAGTATGCTTTCTCTTTCAGAATTAATAAAAGCCACAACTGCATGTTTTATTATAGAAAACAGAACAAAGACTGGGCAGTGTTTCTCTTATTTTAGAAAGATAAAGCTCCACAATTAATAGTATATTAGGAGTTTGACCTGAATGATAAGAGATTTGACTTTCCTATGCTGTTTTGGCTTAACCTCATCTATAAGTGTGGTCTGTAGTGGTGACAAGTACTTGAACCTCTCTCTTTGATTCCGTGACCTTTAGTAGAAACACATTTTACTGTATGTGTGTATATTTTCATCAAAGGCTACTTTCTTATGTATTTGAATGTGTATTCATTTCATTAAGGACCTCTATTAGCCTGGTGGCTAATATCCCCTTCAAGCTGAAATCCCCAGCTCACAGCTCTCTGCTCTCAGACACAATGCTAGGATGCTCTTTTTTTTTTTTTTTTTTCTTGAGGAGTTTCCTTCTTGTTGCCCAGGCTGGAGTGCAGTGGCGCAATCTTGGCTCACTGCAACCTCTACCTCCTGCGTTCAAGTGATTCTCCTGCCTCAGCTTCCCGAGTAGCTGGGATTACAGGCACCCGCCACCATGCTCGGCTAATTTTGTATTTTTAGAGAGACAGGGTTTCACCATGTTGATCAGGTTGATCTCAAACTCTTGACTTCAGGGGATCTGCCCACCTCGGCCTCCCAGAGTGCTGGGATTACAGGCGTGAGCCACCACACCCGGCTAAGATGCTCTTTAGAGCATGGCCATCTGATCTAAGGCTAGCTTACATGTGAATGGGTCTGCAACCTATGAGGCAGCTTGCTGCAAGAGGCTCTCTTTTTAACAGGAGAGATGTTAATGATCTCAATCTAATGCTATCCTTTGCAATTTAGACTGAGGAGAATGGAGATCATTCAGTTAGTGGGAGAAGAGGAAAGGGTTAACTCTAAATAGAAGCACCGTCAATGAAAATTACTGAGAAGTATTAACTATCCAAGGGAAGCATGCAGAAGATAGTAAGACTGTGGTCCTGGACGGCAAGTTCCCCAAATTTTCCTCATCCCTCCCCACATAGCTACGTAGTAGAAAGTGACTGGGACCCCAGTAACACCAATGTCAGCAGCTTCTCTGGCAGAGAAAAACGACAGATATAGGGAGAGGGGACCTGCCATTACAGGCCAAATACCACAGACTCATAGTATTTAATGTTTGCCCAGTATGTCTGTGTTCCTTGTAACTATTACCCAAACGTTTGCAATTTCTTCAGCTTTCAAGGATCACACTTCCTTTAACAAACAAGATTAGTTAGGGCTGGCATCCTGTTTTATTTTCGGAAGTCTAGTATTTTTTTTTTTTTTGATCCGAAAAATGTTTCTGTATTTCACCCATTTTTTTCTGGTTTGCAGAGCCCCTTTAACTAATCATCTGGTTCCAACTCCATGGCTGTTTTCTCCAGACTGTTGCTGCCTCCCCTGCCTATCCTGGGAAGGAAGAAGTTACCAGGTTAGGCTAAGATTCTGTGACTGACTGTACTTTACACCTGGGAGATGGATGGGACGCACAGGAAGGAATGACAGTGGAGGAAGAAAAAGAAAAACAAAAAGGTGATTTCTTAGTCTTCTATACTTCTAAAGTCCTTCATGAAGGGTACATGGGATGGGGAGTGTTATGGATTTAATGTTTTTTCCTTCCTCCCAAATTCATATGTCGAAATTCAAATCTGCAATGTGGTGGTCTTAGGAGGTGAGACTTTGGCTAGTAATTAAGTAATTAAGTCATGAGGGTGGAGTTCTCATGAATGATTAGTAACCTTATAAGGAAGAGGCACGAAGAAGTGATTAGTCTGGCGAGACAACATGAGGATATGATGAGAAGATGACTGTCTATGAATCAAAAATCAAGACGCAGAACCTGCCAGCACCTTGATCTTGGAGTTTCCATCCCCTAAAACTGTGACCAATAAATGTTTGTTGCTTAAGCCACCCAGTCTATCATATTCTGCTATAGCATTCTGAGCTAAAATATGGGGGTGGAGCAAATGGGGGTGCTGAAGGGATGCAACTTGGTCTGCCAACATGTTACAGGCAGGATTCCCCGGTTTTGAAAGAAAAATACCTTTGGTTGTGGGTTCCCTTCCTGGGGTCTCGTTCCTCCAAAGTCTTTTGAGGTCCAGCAAGAGGCAAATCCAATTTCTCCCTAATCCACTAACCCTATCCCCCAGTTCAAAACCTTCCTCCAAAACACATTATGCTCAGAGATTTGGTAGGACCCAGAATCATCTAGAAGACAAACTTTTCATCATCTTACAGAGCTGTTTGCCCCTTCCCACTGTTTTGGAACTCCCACTGTAGAATAGAATTCTTTTTGACTTTACCATTACAAAAACCCACAAAGTACTTTTTCCTAAAATAGAACAAAATTTGACCACATGGTTCAAGTTAAACTTCCATTTGGAGAACTTGATAAAATGTCACAGTTTTAAAATAGTGGTGTTTCCCTTGCCTTCTGTTCCCACTCACCCCGGCATATCCCATCTATCAAAGCTTTAAAAAATACTTGAGTCTACTCTCAGCTAGAGCTTTTGGGTATAAAACCAGAAAAGGGTAACTCAGATGGAGGGGGAAGTTATTTTTATATTACAGAAAGCACTAAGTGAATCACTTATTTGTTTTTATTATAACTTTCCTGAAGCTAAACTTCAGTCCCATAAAATGTAACTTCATTTTAGGCCAAATAAAATGGTTGTCTTTGGTTGTCTATTCACATTGATGAATTTTCTCAACTTTTTCCTTAGGTTTCAAATGATCCTATTTGCTCATAAGTGCTGTGTTTCAAAGGAAAAACATTTTTGAGCTATCTATAATGATTTCTCAGCTTTTAACTTAGAGAATGCTACAGTGATTCTGTGTGAGAAGCTTACATTCTATTTACAAAGAAAAATATCTGTAACTACATTTTTCTGGAGTATGCTGTAGATACAAACACTTCAGTGTATATAAAAAAAGTTGCTCTGGAATGTTTAAAGTTTTAAAAGAGTTAGTGATTCCACATGTGCATACACAATATACATACATACACAGCCACATATTTGTGTAACACTGGATACTACTTTTGAAGTATTCAAGATGAATTTTCTACTTGTGGTAACAAATTTTTTCTCTGAATCTACTCTCTCATTATGGTCCCATAAAAGGGTAGCACAAATGACACCAGAGAAAGAGGAGGAGATGATATAGGAGCCTTGGCGAATAGGGTGGGAAAGTAGAAAGCTGGGAGAGGAGAAATGGCAGAAAATGAGGAGGAGGAAGGGCAGGAGAATTGTGACTTTTCCTTGTTCATCCTTACAGGCTGATTGGCAGTGGGAAAGAGTAGATACAACAAGACACAATTTGAAGAACTCCAAACACAACGGGACTCAGAAGTCTCACACCCAGCATGGTGTAACATGTTAGAGAGTGTTGGCAGAGGGAAGTGTCCGGATGGATATGCCATGCAGAGATGCAAAGTTCCTGATGACCTTGTGGAGCAGGGAAGGGTGCTGAGAAAACTGTGGATCAGAAGGTGTTGATCTGCGGTGTGGATCCCCATCCAAACGTGGAGTCCAAGACAGCCAAAGAGGACTCCCCAAACTGACAGATTTTCAACAAGTTAGTGAGAAGTTCAAATTGGATCTAATTTCCCTTAAAAATAAATAAATACAACATTCCCTAGATTCCAAGCTCTCAGAGTTTTCTGGGGCCTTTGCATCTGTTGCATAAACTTAAATAAAACATGGTTTTACTCTTAGGAGGAGCTTGCAACCCAGTGAAGGAGACAAATGGATAAACAAATATAGTGCAGTAAGAGATACAACCAACTAAAATGCTCAGTGCTAGAAGACCACAGAAAAGGATTAACCGGGCAGTGTTCACAGAATAGGTAATGTTCCAATCAGACCTGAAGGATAAGTCTACCAGGAGGGCCTTACTCATGCCTGTGTTGGGATGCCTGCCAATTATGTTCCCTGAAATCCTCCATCTATCAAATGCCACTGCATGAAGATTTTTCTGATCCTTGCAACTCGATTTAGTTTCTCTTGCCTTCTAATATTCATGGCACTTTCGCTTACTCTATTGACGCATAATGTCTCACTTCATTTTGTACCTATTTGTGTACTTGCCTTGTCCCCTCAACTAAATTATCTGCGCATACCTGTGCTGCCACATCCCCTTACCTTGTGTGTACTAGACACTGTTAACCTAAGTAACAAACATAGAGAGGCTCTCTTAAAGAAAAAGTTACTTATTTGAGAATAGAGCATTGCAATGGGAATATGTGTGCATTTCATAGTAAACCATGTGCATATTCAGGATGGAAAAGAAAGTCAAAGGTTTTTAAAGGACAGATGAGGAGGATTACACAACTGATTCGAAATGATATTATTTGGCTACAAATACCAATACCAGGGATGATGCCAGGCTGGGTTGAATGGGCAGTTGCGAGGCAGATGTCCATGCAGAACTATTTTTTGTGCAAGGTTGTGATGGCCTTTGTGCCAGGTTGTGCTTTTTGCAGAACTCTTTGTGATAGTTTTTATTGTGAGGCATAGTAGTGTGGGAACCCTTTCTTCATGGGTTTCCCCAGCTCTATTTGTTAGGGAGGTTTTTTTCCTTAATTTAACATTAGTGTTTGACACCTGTTATGGGCTGAACTGTGTCCCTCTCACCCCAGAATTCATATGTTGAAGCCCTAGCACCCAGTGCCTCAGGATGTGACTGTATTTGGAGATAGGAATTTTAAAAGATGATTAGATTAAAATGAGGCCATTAGGGCAGGCCCTGATACAATCTGACCAGCATCCACATAAGAGGAGGAAATTTAGACACACACAGACACATCAGGGTTGCACATGCACATTCCATTTTGATACTGATAACTTTCACACACTCAACAAATATAATGTTAGAGTAAACCAAATAGGAAATAAATAATAGAAGATAGGTTTATGAAAATCAACTCTAATTCTACCAAACAAGGAAGACACAATGTGTGCCCTGTTCACCTTTTTATTCCCAGAGCCAAGCACAATTTGTGGCAAGTAGTAGATGCTCAGTGAACACTTGTTAGAACTGAATTGAAGATATAGGAAAGAGGGTTGTAAAGGTAAACTGAGAGTTAGAAGTGGTTCTGCCGAGAGTCTCCATAACAAACTATGTGGAAGATTCTTCTCTCATATGGCAAAGACTTTAGCCAGATTCTCCAGAAGTGTGTTACTGTTCACAGTTGTGGACCAATATTTCTATGACAATTGTGAGGTTGTAGGTAATGGTGAAATAGCTAGCCTAGAACACAAACGTTGGACGATTTCATGAGGGCACTGCTGTTGCCACGTCCATGCCCATCTTCTTCAGTCTTAGCAAAAGATTATGGGTAAGAAAAAGTAGCACAAGATAGACAGCAGGTCATGTCCTCACAGTGTCTTGGATTTTTGGTCACTCTAGGAGGAAGGGACTATTATCCCTAGTTTTACAGATAAAGAAACAGAGACTTAGAAATTTTAAGGCACTTGGTGAATATGGCACCATGAGTGGAGCCCTAATTTGTCCAGATCTGAAGCACAAATTTTGCTTTGATGAACAAATGAAGGAGAGGACTCTCCAGAGATACAGGTTTAACTAAGAGGTTCTAGTATCTTCTGACATCTGACCAATTCTTCTGACTTGCTCTGGTGATTACAGTTGGTCTATTTCAGCCAAAGTCAGGTCACCAGGAGATGGCAGAGCTGGATTATACCAAGGAAAAGAGACCCGGGATGGTATTTTGACAAGATGATTAGATATAGAGAAAGTTTTGAAAATAGGTGAGAAGAATCTATTTATGTCTTTAAGTGTGGAAGATAGAGACATTGATGAACAAAGTGTAACAAAATATTCAGAGGTAAGATGCTCACTTCTGGAAAGAACAAGTGGCTCCCATCAATCTCCCTGATTACCACAAACATTTCCTGAAAATGTGTCTGATATATAAGGTTCTTTTCCATTTTATGCTCTTAGTGACATAATTAGGTAATAAAAAAGTGTTTGGATGAAAATGGGGAGAGTAAGAAAAAGAATTAACTCAGATGTTTTCTTTTTTGAAGACTTCTGTTAAAAAAAAAAAGCTTCCTACTTCTTGAAATGAAGCAGCATAATACTGTCACCTTCAATCTCCCTAAATTTGAATATAGCTATCTTTAGTCATTATCTATAATTTTTCCATTTGTGATTTTATTCTTTTTCTGGCATTTGCTAAACATAATTATGTAAGCTATTATGTTGTAACTTACAGATACTACTCTCTTTAAGAAAATAGCATTTCAGGGCCGGGCACGGTGGCTCACGCCTGTAATCCCAGCACCTTGGGAGGCCAAGGCGGGTGGATCACAAGGTCAGGAGATCGAAACCATCCTGACTAACACAGTGAAACCCCATCTCTACTAAAAATACAAAAAATTAGCTGAGCATGAGCCTGTAGTCCCAGCTACTCGGGAGGCTGAGGCAGAAGAATGGCGTGAACCCGGGCCCGGGAGGTGGAGCTTGCAGTGAGCCGAGATGGCACCACTGCACTCTAGCCTGGGTGACAGAGCAAGACT
This sequence comes from Piliocolobus tephrosceles, assembly GCF_002776525.5. Taxonomy (NCBI): domain Eukaryota; kingdom Metazoa; phylum Chordata; class Mammalia; order Primates; family Cercopithecidae; genus Piliocolobus; species Piliocolobus tephrosceles. Next base: position 46,761,195 of record NC_045436.1, read on the forward strand.
CCATCTCAAAAAAAAAAAAAAAAAAAAAAAAACCCAAAAAAACAAACAAAAAAAAAAAACACGGACATAGCATTTCAAACAATATGTCAGTGGAGAATTATACCTATTAGCAGTTATTTTTCAGTTAAAAGTATTTTTCCTACAGCCAGATTTAAAGAATCTGATCATCTAGGACAAATATTTTTAATATGGAATCATAGATGCCATTCAGGGTATCTATGGGCTTCCTGAGAAGGCATTAAAACACGAAATATAAAAGGATATCAGTTGAGTTTTAAACCTCGGGTGTAAAAATGGAACATAATTTTTCTACCATAAATTTAACTTAATTATAAGCCCCTGTTTGTACTCAGAAATAGCAAATTTAATTTAGTTTTCTTAGTTGTATCCAGTAAGCTAAACCAAGTCTATCCTGGTTTAAAACTTACTGAGTTTAAGTATTGCTGCCCCTCCCTTTTTCCTTCTCCTTTACCTCCAGGGCAGCTTGTTGGTGCAGGGGAGACTTATGCAGCATTGTGACACTGGGGTACACGTCTGTCATTTTCTGAAGAGCTGACTTGGCTTCCATTCTACAGGTGTGAATGAAGATGGCATTACTCTAGTGCGTAGCCACTGACACTTCTGAGGTCTTTGCCGTGGCAATTGTAGCCACACCTCTATGTTTCCATAGATAGACCATGCCCTTTCCTTGGCATTTAATCTGGTTGCCCTCCCAGGGGACCTCTTGGTGATTACCTGTCCTGCTGGCTGTCACTCCTGACTAACTTCCAGGCCTCCTATAGCCCAAAGGAACCACAGTCTCTTCCTCATCGCTTAGGCAACAAAATCTCAGGGATCGTTGGCCCTTTAGGATCTAGATAAGGCATGCTAGCATGTCTATTCCCACTTTACACCCTTGCCTTCTCGATACTCCAAGGGGAAAACAGTACAGATATTTTTACTCTTGGGTCCTCTTTACATAAGGGAGAAATTTATATTCAAACTTCACCCCTAGACCCTTCCTGGAATTTGTTGTAGTGCACATTTGTTATGGGCTGAATCTTGTCCCCGTCAAATTCATATGTTGAAACCCTAGCACCCAGTATCTCAAAATATGACTGCATTTGGAGATAGGGCCTTTAAAAGACAATCAGATTAAAAAGAGGCCATTAGGGCAGGCCCTAATCCAGTCTGACTGGTGTCCTTATAAGAGGAGGAAATTTAGACGCACACAGATACCAGCGCTGCACATGCACATGGGAAAGACCACATGAGGACACAGCGAGACAGCTACATTTGCAAGCCAAGGAGACAGGCCTCAGAAGGCAAACCTGCCTACTCCTCGGGCTTTGACTTACAGCCTCCTGAACTGTGAGAAATACATTTCTATTGTGTAAATCGCCAAACCTGTTGGTAATAGGTTATAGCAGCCCTAGTGGACAAATACAGCATTCCTCACATTATAACTCTCTCCCGTCCTTCTAAGAGCTCAATCTTCATTTCCTACTACAGCTTAGTTAGGTCTCATTGGAGCAGGAGCTGGTGGAAGAGGGAGCTAGTTCCCTGCGTTCATATATGTTCCCCACCCCAATTCAGTATTTGACTTGTACATACTGGGCATTTTGAAGGTTTTGTTTAAGAATCTGGAGTCTTTATTTCATTTGTTCAAATAGAAATGACTGGGGGAAGACAAAATCAATATGAAGTGTTAAGTTCCAGATCTCGAATAAATATGTCATATAACATCCCATTATAACTGTGTGTGTGCAGGCTCATATTTTTCTGGAAAATGAGTCCACAACTCTCCTCAAATTCTCCAATGGATTTATGACTGCAAAAATGTTAAGATTCACCACTGTATTATATTTGAAATATGACTGGTTTTCAAATATATGATTTACATACAAAATACATACAAGTATATGATTTTACAAATATACTATGTAAAGTGAGAGAGCCACTAATGTTTATTTTCAATAAATGTAAAATTGTAGCACACTCATTTGTTTTCTTTTAAAAATCTCTTATTTAATTTGCCATGAAAAAAGAAGCTAAAGTAAACTGTCTGTGAAAAACTTGATTTCTTCCTCATACTCACCCAGTCCCATGCTAAGAGATCATAAAATCATACTGCTACTTATACTGGGAACAGCTATCTTCGAGCACTACCAGCAGTAAGAAGCATTCCATCTTATTCAATATTCAAACATGCGTATGCATTAATATACCATAGAAATTATTGCTTTTTAAATATTTCTTTTTCCTACTTTCTTTTGCCTTTTGTGTCAATGTTCATAAAACAACCAGGAATAGGAGATAGTAGTGGTAAGAAACGACCTGTATTCCTCCCCTCATTTTGGGAATTTTCATCTTTTTCTTCTTCTTCAGCCTACCACTCTAATCTACCTGATTACTACATAGGTACTATGAAAATGTCACTTGATTACTATCCTTGGCCAAGGTTGTTGGCTGGGGTTTGGTAGCTGGAAGAATCACAGTACTTGGAGAATTTGGAACTGGTTCACAAGTTATAAAGTTTAAGAGTCGTTAGCAACCATGCACTTTAGTGCACACCAGATAAGCAGAGAGAGACAATGTGTGTGGGGAGACAGAGAAAGAGGAGAGAGATACAGAATGGAACAGTTAGTGTAGTGGGGGAAAAGAGACAGAAAAATTTCCAATGGCCTATCTCTGTTTCCAGTCATTCCTAGTGCCCAGTAGCATTCTTGTTTTGGGGTTCCATGGGGCAGCCAAGTATCTTTACAATAATTTACCCTTTTTACTTTAGTTCTTATTTCTAACAACATCCCCTTTAATTTAAATACACACAGACATACACACACAATCATACACACAAGAGATGATGCTAATGTATATATAACAAAGTTTCTGTAATGTTTAAGTTTATAAAAATTGAGATAAAACAAAGACTTACTTTATGAGTTATCGTTAACATAACTGAATAAGCATTAAAAAAACTATATGATGTTTGGTGCTATATTCTAGAAGAGATTTTGAATAGTGAAGGATCATAAAAGTGTGGATATGATGTCATATTAATCTCACCTGAGATAAAAATCTAGAGGAACAATGAATTTATGGAGAGAGTGTAGGCTGCTTTACTGCAAAGGAGAGTGTGACAACAGCCCTGTAGATCCTGGCTTGATTTTATTGTTTTAGATAGCAAGGTACCTACAGGGAATCACCTTTGACTTCTGGCCCTACAAAGATATTTCAAAAGGAGACGAAAAATATTTTGTCCTTCATTGGCAAATGGAGTTATGTTTTGGGGGTACAAGTGGGCAAAAGTTCAAGGTTTGTAAAAGTGAATGCTGAATGAGTTTATTAAACCATGGAAGCATCTGAATTCTCCAGGCTTATTCAAGGAAAAAGCCACCAAATAACTAAAAAAGGTAAATATCAGGATAATTGATGGATTTTTAAAAATGCCTTGTGGTACATGCATCTGATAGCATCCTGATTCATATTCTCTCTTTTCCCAGAATTCAAACTTCTTACAGGATATGCTTAAGTAAGTCACATATTTCTCAGCCGCCCTGTAAAAGGACTTCGGCAGCATGGTCCATGTCTGGACTTTAATTATAATAGGGTCATCTGAGCATCTCACTTTAAACTCATTTCCATAGAATTAGTAACTGCATTTATTTACCACTCAGTCTTTTAGGAGGTATGGTTTGGTATTTCTGGCATTGCTGCTGTAGTCTTCATAAACACACACATGTGCACAGACACACACACACACTCTTCCACTTAATGTTAGAGGACAGATATGTTAACTATATTTCCAATTTAGTAGCAAAGCTCTGACATCCTAATGTCCTGATATTATTTCAATCTCTCTCGTGAGAAAAATCAGAAACCGCCCAGTGAGAAAGTTCTATCATCTTTCCCGCAGATCTCTATGAACAGAACTACCCATTGCTTGGAGATGGGTGTGTTCAGTGCTGCCCCATGGAGGAGAAATCTAACTGTGTGATGGCTTCTCAAAGCTGATCCACATCTTGACAGGGTTTATTTATTTGTTCCTCACTGTCCTGTCTCTCTGCATTCAACTCACTTGGGATAGAGGCTGAGCATAGGAGAAAAAGCTTGAAGAGAAGCAAAAGGAAGGGCTTCAGGGGCGCCAAGCAATTTCTGGCCTATAGTGTTTATTAATTGGTTCTATAAACATTTATTGAAACTACAGAATATTAGTTATTGTCCCAAGCTCTGGGAGCAGAGTGGTGAGAAAAATAAATGAAACGAACAAACAACTCCCCCCTCCAAAATAAGAAAAACAAAACAAAAAAACCCCCAAAGTCCCTGTCCTCACTGGCGAGGCTTATAATGTGATGGTCAAATGTTTGAGGAGTGAAAGGATGCCTAGATGCAGGCAGTGACAGCAGGGGTGACAGCTGGGGGTACATACAGCTTCCTAGTTTGTGAAACTGTTAAGCCCCGACTTAACCCAAATTGATTTCACTGTCCTGACTTTGAGATTCCAGTCTTTTTGCATGGCAAATGTAACGCTTGTGTACAAGCATTCGTACACTGCTTTATTTTAACTGTGAATTTAAAACGCCCTCAGGGAGAAGGGCTGGGGTGTCTTTATGGGCTGACTCTGGGCACCTGTACCTTTGAACGGCTCCATCAAAACCTTTCCGAGAGAGCCGCCAGGTGGCACCTGTAAGGCGCAGATGGGGAGAGTCATTAGCCCCACACCCTACAGCCTGGAATAACCAGGGTGCGTGCTTTCCCCTGTGGGCTTGTTGGCTAGGAAGTGGGGGAGTTTTAGCCTCCGTCCAGACTGCTTGCTTACATACCTCGTTTTCCTGATACCCCAACACACTCAGGGCGGATTTGTCCCCATGCACCAGGGATATCAAAGGCATGTCACAGGCTAGTTGGGAGCATCACGGCCTCAGTCACCCGCCGCGACGTGGGGACTGGCGGTGGGTGGCCAAGGGCTGTTCTGAGCTGGTCTCCCCAGCCCTACCTCCGCCTGGGGCAAGGGGAGGAGAGGCAAGAGACAGGGGTCCCAGCGCGGCTGCAGACGGGGGTCCCGCGGGCCTGAATGGATGCCTAGACGCAGGCAGTGACAGCAGGGATTCCAAGGCCCTTCAAAAAAACCCTCGGTCTGGGGACTGCGCTGCCATAGGCCAGGGTCTGGGGCGCTTTCTTCCTTCCGCGGATTCTTTCTCTGTAGTGTCTCCTGACCCCGTGGCAGCGTGGCGGCCTCGGTACCCCCTCTTCGCGGTAGCGGTGATCCCACAGCCCAGTCTGCGTGTCCGACCCAGCGGGCAGAGGGGCCGCAGGAAGGGGTCGGGGTGCGGGGTGTCAGCACACGGAGCCAGCGTGGTGATTTCGGGGTGGGCAGCCCGGCCACCGTCTCCGCTCTATCAGTAGCGGGAAGCGAGCTGCGCCAGTTGCGCGACTGTCGCTGCCGCGGCCGCCTCTACTCGCTCGGTCGCTGGTGACATTGGGAGGAGACCGCTTGGAGAGAGCAGAGGAGGAGGAAGAGGAGCGGGGAGGGTGGGGGTTGGGGTGGGGGAAGAAAGTAGCAATTGTGCCAGGGGGCGTGTGAGCAGCCGGAGAGCCAGCCGCGCTGGTGACAACTTCTCTGGGGCGCGCGCGGGGCTGGCAGGCGTGGAGCGAGCAGGGAGCGCGGCCGAAGCCAGAGGCTGGGGGAGCTGCTGGTGCCTCGCGAAGCCGCGGCCCGCGCCCTGCGCCCTGCGCCGTCACCGCCGCCTGCTAGTTTCCTCCGGGTTCTCAGCCCCGGGTGCTGAGGCTTCGGTCTATAAATAGCAGGTTACAGCTCCTCCTGGGCGCGCACACGCTCACACGCTCACAAGCGAACGCAGGAAAGTCGGGCTAAAAGTGTCTGCTGCTGCTGCTGCCGCCCCCTACTCCGCCTCCGGGAGAGGTAATTACCCGCCTGGGATCCTAGGGCTTGGTGGGGAATTTTGCAGGGTGGAGTGGCTCATGGTGGGTAATCCGGGAGGCGAGGGAGCGTGTCTGAGAGCGTGGCGGCACGTCTTGGAGGGGGAAGCCTGTCTGTTTTGCATCAAGTTTCTCAGTCTTGCAGCCTCCATCACCCCTCCAGCTCTTTAGCTTAAAGGGTGGGGTGTGCTGTCTCTCCTTGACTGCTGGGGTACCACTGTCACCGCGCCTACCCTCTCGCCGAGCGCCCCTCCGCCTGGCGAGCGCGCGTGTTCGCATTCTCACTCACACACGCACACTCTCCGGGTCCCCGTGGAACTCTGAGCTCTGGCCTCGCTGACCTTCCAAGGCTGCGCCCACCTGCGCTGGCCCTGAGAGAAGCTGAGGTTGGCCCGGGCACTCGCTCTCACTCCCAATCCTGATGATCGCAAGCTGCCGCCGCCGCCGCCGCCGGCCTCCGAAGTCCTTAAGGAGTAGGGACAGTGGTGGGAGTGAGGGTGACTGATGTTGGGGGTCCCGGTTGCCTTGTTTTTTTGTTTTAAAAATAAATAGCCCATCTCCTTGACCACCTTCATCCCACCCTCAACAACTCATTCTGGCAGAGAAGCCTGGCATGTCTTCTCTTGGCCATCAGGCAGCATCTCTTGTCCTACCCCAAAGAGGTCTCGCTGAGAGGTTAGGGCCTTGGCGCGAGAGTGCCTGGGTTTGGAGGGGGAGGTCATTGTTTCGGGTCTGAGAACTATGCCGCAGGCTCCTCAAGCTCTCTGGCACCTCTGGCAGGGCCCAGGACCCGAGAATGTCTGGGAGCCTGGTTCCTGAATGTACTTTCAGGCTGGTAGCTGATATGAAGATGAGGATGCTAGAACCACATATACCTGTTTTTCCCCTTTCCCACGCTTCTGAATTCTCCCTTCCTTGGGGGCAATAGTTTCTGCTCCTGGGGAGGCAGTGGAGAGGGGCCCAGCAGTTTCTCTTCGGGGACAAGAGGGTGAGGAAGCACATATTGATTAGGTTGTTGCTGCTGCTGCACAAAACTTACTGGAAAAAACCCTGTAGGGTTTTCTATTACTCTTGTTTTAATGTTGCAAATTTGCTCCTTTTACTCTTTTATCTTCTCCTTAACTAGAACTAGTTTTCATTTCTCTTTCTAGAATGTTATTTGAGTCATTACATTTTATGACTCCAGATGTTACATTTTGAGTATATCCTTCCTCTCAGTATGACAGACAGAACTTGTTTATAAAGGTGTGGCTCTGTAAGAAAAAGCCTAAAGACAGAGGATAAATTCATCTTCTCTCTCTCAAGATGAGCTCCAGATAGTTCTTTTATAGGTGTACAACTACATTTCAAAGACCTTGCTTGAAAAAGGAATTTTCTTAATGAGTTCTGGACCAGAAATGGTAGTAATCTGACTCAATGATAAAGCAGCACAAAAGGTGCAAGGAATCATCAACAGGGCAGCTGGCTGATGATGTGTAAGAAGTTGAGTAAAGCAAGGACTGGGCAAGTGAGCATTGTCAGTTCACATAGTATACAAAGAAATGCATCCTTTCCTTTGTGCATTGATGCACATACATGCATTATGTGTTCCTTTGTGATATAATCCGGTAAAGCATTGATAGGAAATGATCAATAGTTTTGTGAAAGGTACATGGGCATTAAAGGTTGTACTTCATGAATTTGTAGTAATGTAAAATGCTATTGCAAAATGGATTGCTTTTTCAGTGTATTTCTTTAAAATGTGATTTAGAAGATTGTCCTTGAAAGGTTATGAAATGTGTGTGTGAAGATAGGCTAAATGCTCAGTGTCATTAAGAAACATGTTTGCTGATTGAAATACTGCTCTTATTCTAGGAGAGTATTCTCTTTGATTAAGCAAATCAATATTTATTTGTGATAAACTAATGATCATTATGATGTGCATATTTATAACTCAAATTTGCTTTTGACTCTTTCTAAAGTATAAGAACAACCAGATGGACCATTTAGTCTTGTCCCTCTATTTAAAGTAGCATGCAGTCAAAGGTATAGGCAGAAAATACTTTTAAAATGTTGTGTTCGAGCTTCAGTTTGGGGCTGCAAACTGAATGACTTCATTTCTCATAAGATTTTTGTCAAAACACTAAATGGCTCTAACATCATAGAGTCATCAGTTAAACTTGTTTATAAAATAATGCTATTATATTTTAGTTGTGTGAAATGGAAAATCATTAAGCTTAGGGAAAAGCCAGATATTTGTTCTAAACTGTGCAACTTGAAAGTAATTAATTCCTTTCTGAAACCTTGGAATATCTTCTAGTATAAGTACTATAAATCCCCAGATGGGTAACAAAGTTAACTTTCACTACCTTGAGGCAGAACCCAAGATGGCAATTCTCTGAAAGACAGAAAAAAACCCTGCCAACAGATCTTAAAACTCATAGCAGCCAAACGAGTGGCCGTTTCTAGGTAAGTATTTGACATCTGAGAACAAAAAGTTAAAGAAATTGTGGAATCATAATTAGTAAGTAAAATGCTTATTGAATATCTATTACATTTTCTTATTTCATAGTGAGTAATGCCCAGTAGTACTAATATTAGATATACAAATATCATACCTAATCTGTATAAAATAAATTCTTGTCTTTCACAACTATGAGGATTTTAATAGATAGAAATGCCCTGTTTTAAATAATCTCAAGTTAAATGTTCAGGTGAAAGCTGTATGAGTCTCTTCTGTATTATGTACTTTAGTTTTTCAACATGTCCTGTATATCTTTCTAAAGCCTTAAGGAATCTTTCCATAGGCCATTTTGTTAATACTTTCAAAAAATGTCGAGTTAGAAACCTTTGATTAGAGAACTCTTTGGAGCATACTCTAATCATATATACTATAATATTTAGGCTTCAGACATGAGATTATTAAACAATTTTAGTTTAAACATTTATTTTTAGATTAATTCAAATGATGATGCTATGATTGAATTTTGTTGTGCCAGGTACATATGGTCTTTGAGTTCTAAAACTTTAGATCAGTATATACCTAGAAAAGATCAGTATATAGCTGTAAAAGACATTAAGATAGGTGCAAAAATTTTAATTACTCTTTCAGTCTCAGACACAATTGTCACTTGAATCAAGGTGTGTTAGTTTATTTTTTAAATTGTATTTTCACTATCTTGTAGATTAAAAGAAACATTTAAAATGTTTAGGAAATTTTATGGATTATATTATATATAATATATATGAATTATGTATATCCAGTATATTATGTTATTTTAGGATTATTATTTATAAATATATAATATATATATATTCTTGGAAGTATCTCACTATCAATGGCATACCATAAGGCCAATGGAATATCTAGGAGCCAGAACTTTAGATTTTTTTAATGGACTGTGTAATTTCACCAAACATTAGCTGTTATGATAGATACCATTCCAACATGATGTGAATTGGGTTTCAATACAGTGTGTGTCCTTAAATAATATATTTCAAACTGAATTTCTTGAGTTGCAATATTTTGAGTAAATTCTATCTTCTGTATTAGGCAGCCATGCCAACTTGGTTTCCTGATTGTGTATTGAAAGTCTTTAAATAGCCCTTTGCAGAACTAAGTGAAACAGATTTGGCAGTAATTTGTTTAAACTGATTAAAGGAAATTTTGAGAAGTTTTTCAAATCATGTAGTTTTGATGATACATTTCTTTGGGAATTATCTAAATCAATAATAGTCAAGGGAATGAGGGCAACATCTCCTCCCTTGAAAGGAGAGTATCTATCTATCTATCTATCTATCTATCTATCTATCTATCTATCTATCTATCTATC